>NC_087201.1:96537253-96574753 GCF_015104395.2 Macrobrachium nipponense | reverse complement strand
ATTTTGAAATAAATGGAAGGGCACCGAGTGGCAAACCACCTACAATCCTGGAGTCCTTGTTTATTAAGCAGCTTGTTCCTCAATTGAACATGCAGTCTTCCTCGACAACTCTTTACCCTGCGTGAGCTGTTGCTGGTCATTTCTGGTTTGTTCCTTCTGACTTCTGTCCTTCCTTTATCTCTTGATGGTTGGTTATGGTACAACTAGTTTTTATATTGTTATTTCTGGGTTCGACCTGTGTCTGCCGGTGAAAAATCCCTGTAGCTCATTTTTCAAGTATAAATAAACTCTAGGTATACCAGAGAAAAAGCTAGTATGTTATGCTGAAGTTACTACCCTCAGCGCGAGCACCCGAAGGGTGTCGGTATGTATAAGTATAGGGGCGATGTGGAAACCACAATTCACAGGACCTCTGCCACTTAGAAGATTCCCTCTCCAAAATCCCCCTTCGCGGTGGGAACCGTCACAACGAACCCACCACAATCTCCTCTCGCTACTACTACTAATACCCACATGCTCCTTTCATTCCTGTACTTAGGCTTCAAACTAGGGAAACAGGCCTACTCGTTCAGAGTCATGCCCTTCGGGCTCAACATTGCGCCCAGGGTATTCAACAAACTAGGGGAGATGATAGTTCAGGAACTAAAAAAAGAGAGGCATTTTGCTAGTAGCCTACCTAGACGACTGGCTGGTTTGGGCAGCCAGCGTGGCAGAATGCCACAAGTCAACATCCAAGGTGCTGGAATTCCTAGAATTCCTAGGGTTCCAGATAAACAGGAGAAATCCAGGTTGACCCCGGCTTCCCGCTTTCAATGGCTGGGAATCCAATGGGACCTGAACAAACACGAGCTGTCTCTCCTGCCCAAGAAGGCCAAAGAAATAGCGAAGGCTATGAAGCACTTTCTCAGGAACAAACGAGCTTCTTGGCAAGCTCAGGAGAGGATCCTAGGCTCACTTCAGTTCGCGTCAGTTACAGATGTCCTGCTAAAAGCCAGATTGAAGGACATCAATCAAGTCTGGAGAACAAGAGCCAACAGCAAACTCAGAGAAAGGGTTTCGGTAATTCCACCTATTCTAAAAAAGAGGCTCCGTCCGTGGACGGAACATCGGGACCTGTCCAAGTCAGTGCCTCTGCAGTTCCCTCCGCCATCACTAACCATCCACACAGACGCATCTCTGAGCGGCTGGGGAGAATATTCGCTGCACAAGAAAGTACAAGGAACATGGTCAGAAACATTCCGCCAATTCCATATCAACATCCTGAGAGCAATGGCAGTCTTCTTGACCCTAAAACGACTGTCTCTGGCCAAGAAGGCCCACATAAGGATAGTCTCGGACAGTCTCATAGTGGTACATTGTATAAACAGAAGAGGCTCCAGGTCCAGTAAATTGAACCATGTACTGATAGCAATATTCTTGTTGGCGGAGAGGAATCACTGGCATCTGTCAGCAGTTCATCTAGCAGGAGTAAGAAACGTTGTCACAGACTCACTTTCCAGGACAACTCCACTGGAATCGGAATGGTCCCTGGACAACAAGTCATTCAAGTGGATTGCCGATCATATCCCATATCTTCCGGTGGATCTCTTTGCCACGGAAGCCAACCACAAGCTACCTTGCTACTTGGCTCCCAACCTAGACAATCGAGCCTTCGCCACCGACGCGATGTCTCTAGATTGGAACAACTGGCGGAGGATTTACCTCTTTCCGCCAGTGAAACTTCTGTTGAAGGTATTGCACAAGCTGAGATCCTTCAAGGGCCAGATAGCACTAGTAGCGCCCAACTGGCTGAAGAGCAAATGGTATCCACTCCTCCTAGAACTGAAACTCAAGCCCAAGCGGATCCCGTACCCAAAACTGACAGGTAGTACAAACTCAGACTGTGTCAGCTTCCTCAAGGATTCTGGATGACCTAAGTTTACGGCACAAAAGGACGCAAGCATAGATCCATTAAACATCCTATTCATAGAGTCAGATAAGAGGGAGTCCACAATTAGACAATATGATTCAGCAGTAAAGAAACTAGCCAAGTTTCTAAAGGACTCTGAGGCTCACGAAATGACCACAAATCTGGCAATCTCTTTCTTTAGATCCCTATTTGAGAGAGGTCTAGCCGCCAGTACCATTACTACGGTAAAATCAGCCTTAAGAAAAATTTTCCAAATAGGCTTTAATATTAACCTATCGAACGCATACTTTTCCTCTATCCCAAGGGCATGTGCCCGTTTAAGACCAGTAGACCATCCTCAGACAGTTTCTTGGTTTCTAAATGACGTCCTTAAATTAACTTCAGATTCTAATAACGATTCATGTTCTTACTCAACCCTTCTTAGAAAGACTATTTTTAGTGGCCCTGGCATCAGGGGCCAGAATATCTGAACTATCGGCTCTCTCCAGAAACCCAGATCATGTTGAGTTCCTCCTGTCAGACGAAGTCCTGCTTTCACTGGACAGGCAGTTTCTGGCTAAAAACAAGGATCCACAGAATAGTGGACGCCTTGAAAATTCCTCCTCTCACGGAGGATAAGACACTGTGTCCTGTCCATACTCTAAGACCTTTATAGCCAGGACTTCTCAAACGACTTCAGGTCCTCTTTTTATTAGAGAGAAAGGAGGTACAATCACTTTAAAAGGCATCAGGCAACAAATACTTTACTTCATTAAACAAGCCAATCCAGATTCTGTTCCACATGTTTATGACTTCCGAGCAGTTGCCACCTATATTAACTACTTTCAGAATATGAACTTTGAGGACCTGAAGAAGTATACGGGTTGGAAATCTCCGGCAGTTTTTAAGCGCCACTATCTAAAGAACTTGGAGGCCCTTAAATTTCCAACAGTGGCGGCAGGAAGCAGAGTCTTCCCTGAAGAAAGGGGTTGACAAACTCCCTTAAATTTCCCTTCTGTCAATTCTTTTCCTAACTCTCTCTCCTACCTACCTGATTTGCTCGTACTCCCCACCAACCTCTTCCCCGGGCCGGGTTAGACCTGTCTATTCCACCACCGGAGCTTGTAAATAATGTTAATATTTAGTTAGTAGAGCTACAGTAGCCTCACCAGATATTCTGTACATAACTGTCAAGTTTATTCAGATGCCTATGGTACATTACCATATTATATTGTTGTATTAATAGTTTTAAGTAGGTTAAGGTCTAAATTTATTAGCTTTTAAGTAATATTGCTCAGAAAACTTCAGTATTAAATAGTCTTATATTTGAACTTTACTCTGGGTTTTATTAACCCCTATTATATGAAGGTATCTGTTTAGCTTGGATGGAATTCTCTGTTATGTTTTCACCGGCAGACACAGGTTGAACCGAAAAAAGGGATTTTGACGAAGGAAAATCTATTTCCGGGGGAGGACCTGTGTTGCCCGGTGAACCCAACCCTTTCCTTTTCCTTTTTACTTTCCCCACCCTGGCCAATCCAAGCTTGAAAGGCTATTCCAGGAATGAAAGGAGCGCGTGGGTATTAGTAGTAGTAGTGAGAGGAGATTGTGGTGGGGTTCGTTGTGACGGCTCCCACCGCGAAGGGGGATTTTGGAGAGGGAATCTTCTAAGTGGCAGAGGTCCTGTGAATTGTGGTTTCCACATTGCCCCCATACTTATACCGACAACCTTCGGGGTGCTCGCGCTGAGGGTAGTAACTTCAGCATAACATGCTAGCTTTTTCTCTGGTTTATACTTGAAAAATGAGCTACAGGGATTTTTCACCAGGCGACACAGGTCCTCCCCAAGAAATAGATTTTTCCTTTGTCAAAATCCCTTTTATAATGTATTATGTCTTGTATTTGTATTTTAGCACTTTTAATATTAATTTTTTTATCTTCTCTGTCTTTATAGCTTGAAAATGAGAACTTTGTGTTTTGAAATGTCGCAATAAATGTATTTATAATTTTTTACTACTGTAAAAGTAACTCAACTTTGTAATAAACAAAAATGGCACTGTCAGCTTCTGCATGCCTTCGATTGTTTGTTTAATTGGCTTCCTCGTGAAAAGTTATTTTATCTCTCTTCTTTTCTTGTGTTCTTGAGTTATTACTTATTTGTTTGCAAAATCCTCATGTTTGTTTTAAAAGTCTGCCATTTACCAACAGTAAGTTGACGATGCATTGTGGCATAATTAATCTCTTTCGTGCACTTAAGATCCAAGTGTAAACATGCTGATTACTCACTCTCTTAGACACACAATTGGACACAACTATCGATTCCTTTGATTATCCTTGTACCTAATACGTGAATAACATTTATTTTGTTATCAACCTTTGCATATTGCAACCAATTTGGTTTCCTTAAAGGGTTCCCATCTCTCCTCCCTCCATCCCCCAGCTGGCCGGGCACCATTTTCACCAAACAGTTCATAAATCGTACACAGGAAAAATAAAATTTCAAAAATTTTACTTAAGACGTACTGTTTCATTACTTTACACTCTTAATTTAACTTCTGAACACATTAATAATAGAAAAAAATGTGAAAAGGGGGCCTTTTTGGGTTGGCTGGAACAAATTACCGTAATTCCCTTTATTTCTTATGAGGATATTTATTTCATATTTTGAACAAATTATACTTCAAACAGCCTTCTGGAATGTATTAAGTTTGAAGTCTGGGGTACTACTGTATATATACACACATATATATATTTATGTATATAAAGTGGACCTCCGTATTCGCGTTCTCCAGATTTGCGGACTCTCATGTTTGCGGATTTCTCTCTGGAACATTCCTTCACATTATTTGCAGAAAATTCACCTAGTCGCAGTATTTTTCTATGAGAAATATCCACAAATTCACCATGAAATGCATTTTTTTGTGATAAAACTATTAAAAAAAACAGGTATAAAAATTCTAGTGGGTTTTTCTTAAGTTTTAACTAACAATATAGGAAGTTTTAAACATTTTTATAGGGGTCCCAACTAATTCACGGGTTCTAACTACTTGCAGGGGGGGTTGTCTAGTATGCATCCCCACAAATAGGGGGGAACCACAGTATATAACATTTATATAATTTAACTGTAACGACATTGTAGTGCTGAATGAAACTCGTAATTGATAGTCCAAGCACTTGGGCTAAGCCCTAAATTTTATACAGTGGTCCCCCCGTATTCGCGGGGGATGCGTACCAGACCCCCCCGCGAATAGTTAGAATCCGCGAATGTTTAGAACCCCTATAAAAACGCTAAAAACAGCCTGTTTTGTTAGTTAAAACTTAAGAAAAACCAATAAAAATTTTCATACTTGGTTTTTTTAATAGTTTTATCACAAAAAGTGCATTTTATGATGAAATTGATAACAAAAACCAGGAATTTGTGGATATTTCTCATAGAAAAATACCACGAATGCGCGAAATTTCCGCGAATAATGCAGGGAAATGTTCCCGAGAGAAATCCGCGAATGTGTGAGTCCGCGAATCCGGAGAACGCGAATACGGGGGGTCCACTGTAATCCAATAATCCATTGATTATATGATCTTTACTGAAACAGAAGGACATATGAAATTTAAAAGAATACATATTGTCATATAAATTTATGTAAAAGGATATGCTGTTATTTGTTTGATTAAGGCAGCCTTGTCTAAATCAGGGTCTTGCACTTTGAGCATACTATTATCTTTCAATGGAAATAGATTATTCCATTTATTGGATGTTACCTTTCAATTTCAATAATTATCACATGTCCTACTCAAGGTATTGCTTATTGTACAAGGATATCAAATATTTGTGTTTCTAAGATCATTATCATACTACATACTGGGAACCCTGCTATTACATCTGATATCATAGTTTATGTCACAACTAGCCTATCTTTGGGTGCTTACTAAATTGAGCCAAGTTTCCCTTTAAATTCTTTGATTTACTCTAATAAGTGCCCAAATTATTCACATCAGACATCAATGTATATTTTTTACCATTAAGCTGTCGCTTCAAATAGCTATTTCCAAAATATGATCCACATCTGATGCTTTGTAGAGATTTTATGGCATAAAATGCACAGTAGTCTTTCCATGCCATTATTTTAGTGCCCTAAGTTCAGAGGTCAGTAACTTTGATGAGTCTTTCGCAACTATTTCTGTTAAGAGCATCTTTCTCTACTAAACCCTTCTCGAGAGAACCTCCAAACTTACACAATCTAATCCTTTGCCGCTCTCCTGAAATTCTACCCCTAATAGTTTCCATTCAAGCCCTCTTCAATCATTCCTCTTCACTCATCTTTACCACATACCCAAACCATCTCAAACCTTGTCTCTCTTATCATATCAGTAATCTTCACCACTACTACACTTCTCCTGATTTCTCCATTTTCTAGTGTCTCACACAGTGAGATCCCCAGGTTCCTGTTCCTCTTTCCTTCTTTATGGTCATGTTTCTGAACCATACATCATTACAGGTTTGATTCCAGTAAAATAAATTCTTTTTTCTAGTTTACTTAGCATTCTCTTATCACATACTATCCCCCGCCACATCCCTCCATTTCCCTCAAGCTCCTTTTATCTTGATTTCAAGCTAGAATTTTCACACTTTAATTTATTTGGTCATGTTCTCTATTGTTGTTATACTGGATTATTTTATTTCAAACAACATAGGCTTTATGCCTTAACTTTCCTTGGCAAAAATTAAAAGTTCTATTTTAATGTATGCCTTGATTTTTCTATCAGATACTCTAGTTCCTGGAAAAAAATCTGATAATTCACTGGTTCTAGTTATAACTGATCTTCAGCAATGGTGACACTGAAGTCACTTAGTTTACTGGTACCCCTCTGACCATTTGCATTTGTATATCAGAGGCATGAAACTTAGGACATTAGCATCCCTGACCCCACCTCAAATCCTTAGAAATATTGTATTTTCTTTAACCACTTATCTTAATGACCCCCTTCAAGGAGGAAGAAAATGCAGACATGAGGAATCTCAGGTATGAGTGATTTAATTTCTAGCAAATTTATTTTCATAAGAAAAATGCTTTTTAACACTTAAGGTACTAATCATGTGGGTCTGGATTTGGGTTAGCTGTACAAGTCATCAACTTTACTATTATTATTGATTTGAGGTGAGGTCAGGGATGCTTAAACTAAAATAGTATATTTAATGGTGGTGATAAAACCAATATGAGACAAAAAAAATTGATTTTGGTTAAAAATACTTTTGGATCATTAAACATTTTTAGTAAACATATCCTAAGTTTTACAGCTAAAAATCTTTGAAAGGTTTGTAGACAATTTCATGAGCATATATCAAGACCCTACCAACCACAGTGTCAAACTTAATTATCTGTCTCCCAAGATTTCATGTGAGTTCCCCTCTCAACAGAGGTAACATTAACCAGATCCCAGAAAATTGAACACTTTGCTATTACTGGGGCATAACTATAAAAATAATATGATTTCTTTATATGTAAAGTAACAATTTTGTATAAAAACTTGGTGGTAAACCAGTGATCTATGAGGTCATTTTAGCACTTTGCATCAAATAAAGCTTCCTACCCAATAGCAATTATGTGACTATAGACAGTCCCTGGCTATTGGTGCCTCAGATATTGGCGATCTGGTTTTATGGGGCTTGCCTAGCGTCAAAAATCTCTGAAAATGATTTTTGGCCAATTTTTTACGCCAATTTCTGATTTCTGGTCATTGGCACTGATATATACTTAGCAGAGGCATCATTAACCAGTTATTGGTGCCAAAATCCAATTATCAGTGCTGATAAGCGCCGAAAATTGCCAATTTTCGGTTATCAGCAATTTTTGCTTATCATCAAGCCATCAGAACAGAACCCCTCCTGATACTATCACTACTTCCAAATAAAACAAAAGGCCCATGCAAATATCAACAAGAACATGCTCAACTTACTTTGTCATAGCCCTTTGAGCCTCACGCTGCATAACCTTTTCTTCTGATGTCAGAACACTCTCTACAGTCTGGCCAGCACCAACTACGCGTTGCCGTGCCCAGGCAAGCCGCTGCTCATCTTCAGCTTCATCTACAACCACTGTACCAGGTTCTAGCTTATTGCCCGGCAAAAGACGAGGAGAATAACGACCAGCAATATACAATGATACAGATGAAGCAATAGCTGCATCGCCTTCACATTCCGAATCCCAGTCATCCTTATCATCCCTGTTGGGAAAAAATATAAGTTTTGAACTGAAAACTTCTAAGACATAGTCATAACATTCATTCATGGAGTAATAAAATGAAAGCATTTAACTGAGCATGACCTCATTTAAAGAAAAACAAAAATACCATAACATACACTGTAGCACTGTTTTATTGAATAAAACCTGTAGATCCTGAATTGTTGAATATAAACATTTTTAGAATTTCTCATCATACTGATACACAATCATTTTACAATAGCTGTAGTATTCGTAATTACATTGGAAGACCAAACCTGATTCCAAGTTCAGCCAAAGTGGCAGTATACCTAACTTCATTGCTGCTAGAGTATATGGTATTCCCCTCTAATATTTAAGAAAAAGTTTAATTTCATTCCATAAACTAACTGATAAAAACCCATCACTGACCAACTGAAGAAAATAAGTAGTAGTAGTAGTATGATACATACATCTACACCTTCAGGTCATCATCAATCAAAATGGAATTTTTATAATAAAATTAATATTAATAATACTTACCTGTATAACTTATCTGGCAGCAAATCCCCAAAAACCGCACCAAAATTTACCACACTGGCAACTTTGTTACCTCCTATTCTGTCAACCAGTTGGCAGGCAACACTGATGTTGACAGTTACAAAACCCTCCCTTGAAAATCAGTTGTAATAGGCAGATCGTGGGGTAGGATGGGTGGGACTAGATAAATTATACGGGTAAGTATTATTAATATCATTTTTATTATAAAAATTCCATATTAATAAACATTACCTTAACATAATTTATCTAGCCCAATTAACCACATTGAAAAGGAGGAGGAAATCTGAATAAAATTTCCCTTTCAGGCAGAATAGGAGGAACCAACCTAATCCAAATAATGGAAAAGGATGAAAAAGAAAAATTAACAGGACATGAAACAACAAAGAAGTATATATCATATGCCCAGTTAATAACTCAGCCCAAAGTCTAAGATACTACCATAATGCCTGAACTGTGGTAGTAAAGGACAAGCAGTAAGTGCATAGTCAGTCCGTCTGGGCAAAAGCCAGGTGACCAACTAGGTGCCAAGTCAGACGACATCAAGGAGACCAAGGCTGCACCCTGATGACTTCATCAAGCACTACAACCACCAGCGACACCTGCTCTCTCACAAATGTCTGGCACCAAGAGAGAGGAGTGGGTATTGGCGACTCTTTCCCGAAGGATGAGTGCCTGGACTGCCTGGGTGATTCAAAGCTAAGCAAACATCAAGGATTTATCAATGCAACCCAACATAGCCAGCAATGATATCGGCTCATGAGCAACTCCTGACTCAAGCTTTCTGGTGCTAAGAGGAAGGAGCGTGGAGCAAAAGGCAACTCAGTCCCGGAGGAAGAGTGAATGACAGTCCAAACTGGTCTCATGTTAAATGATCATCGAAGAGTGTATCAACGCAACCTATTTCGTCAACAAGAAAGTCAGAGCTACTAAAGGTCACCTGATCTCATGTGAGTGTCTGACTCCAAGAAAACAGGCGAGACAAAAAGTAGATGGTGAACAAATCACCAGATGACAGCAGACGATCCATCAACTAATTCCCTGTCCAGAAAGACCATGGAAGAAGCGTGAGTTGTCAGGACAGGTAAACCAGTAGCTAGTCCAAAGTTAACATCGACTTTGGGAGAAGCGTAGTCGCCAGTGCCGACAACCCTGTGGCTGGTCCAATGTCAGACTGACAATGGAAGGAGCGTGAGTTGTCAAAGTAGCCAGTCCTTATGTCATCAACAACACCTATAAATACCAAACTGCCTTATTCCCATTATAACTAAGCCAAAAACTGCCCCAAAAGTTATAATGCAATAAACAAATAATACAAATAGTGCAACAAAAATAAGATACGGGTAGCAACCAAATGTAAAACAGGAAGACTACCTAATTCTCCTGTCTGACGACCTGTCCTGCCATCACCAACGGGCTCAAAGAATGAAGGTTGCCTAGAACTAGAGATATATCCCTCAAGTAAAATGAGGCAAAAACAGAATTAGAACGCCAAGTCGCCGTCTCAAGCACCTGAGCGAGAGACATTCTTCATAACAGATACTGATGTAGCAACTGCTCTAATACTGTGTGCTCTCGGTGTCTGGTCTGCAAGGGCAACTGAACAGCCAATTTTAACAATAAGAACTCTGAGGAAAACCGATACCCATTCTTTGACATAGGTCTCTTGACATTTTGGGGTGAAACAAACAGATGACGGGGACAGCCCTGAAAAGTCCTTTGTGCGACGTAAATAGCATGAGAGCACCCTAACTGGGCAAAGAACAAATTCCTCATTCAAATTACCGACAAAGTCAACCAGCAACTTCAGAACAAAAGACCTGGGAATGGGATTATCAGACGATTCAGTCTTTGCGACAAATTTGGGAAGGTATGACAAAATCATGTCTTGTCCAGATCTGGCAACCAGAAAAGTGCTTGCAGTTCACCCACCCTCTTGGCTGTAGCCAGCGAGACAAGGAAAAGTGTCTTAGATGAGAAGTTCCTAAAATCAGCTGTATTCAAAGGTTCAAACGGAGGGAACCTCAAGGCTTGAAGGACTTTATTAACGTCCCATGTCGGAGGAGACAACTGTGGACTGGGTTGAGATAGGGAAAAAACCTAATTAAATCTCTAATGACATAAGAAGAGATTTCAGGGAGCCTCGCCTTAAAAACACACAAAAGCATCAGCCTATAACCCTTAATGCACAAAGGTGACAGGCCCGTCATGTGTAAATGAACTAAAAACTCCACTATTTTTGGTAAGAAAGGTCTAGAAATTGAACGTCCTTGAGACCTACACCAACTTCTGAAAACAGACCATTTAGCTTAATAAATTACTCTAGTTGATTACCGTCTGGCAAGAGCCAACTGTCGAGCCACTCTGGAGGAGAACCCTTCCTGCTTGGAGAATCTCCTGACAGTCTCCAAGCATGAAGATGAAGCATGTGGAGCCTCCGATGGAACCAATGAAAATGAGGTTGTTTGAGAAGATCTGGTCTCTGTCAGATGAAGGGCAGCTCCACCAGTGATTCCAGAAGGTTGGGAAACCACTCCTTCTGTGGCCAGAAGGGGGCGATCAAGGTGAGATCCAAACGCTTGGTCACCCTCACTTCGTTGAGGACTGCCCTCACCAGAGCGAACGGAGGAAATGCATATGCTTGAAGGCCCTCCCAGCCCTGCAAAAGAGCGTTGATCTCGGCACTCTGAGGAGTCTGGTAAGGGGCAAAGAAGATCTGGCACCAAAAATTCAGTGGGATGGCAAACAGATCGACTGTGACAAGCCACTTCATTCTGAGGCTGTCGAAGACTTCCTGGCAAAGTGTTCATTCGGACCCTTGAACTTCGTTCAGTCTCAACAAGGCGTATGCTAAGATGTTGTGATGGCCCAGGATAAACTGAGGGACCAATGTAATCCTTCTGTCTTCCGCCCAACACAGGATTGATCGGGCTTCTTGAGTGAGAAGGTCCGACTGTGTACCACCTTGGTTTCTTAAGTACGAGACTGCTGTGGGGTTGTCGACGAAGATCGCTACAACTGACTCAGACAGCTGATCCTGAAATAAAAGAAGGCCTAGGTACACTGCCCTTAGTTCCCTCCAATTTACTGATATGATCCTCTCTACCTCTGACCAAAGGCCCAAAGCAGCTTCGGAGCCCCCAGATGCACTCCCCAACCTTGATCCGAGGCATCTGACCAAAACGTTAGGTCCGGCGGAACTGAAAGAAGAGACGTCCCTGACTTGAGGCGGTGAACTTGCATCCACCAACAGAGATCCTTCCAACACTGGAGAGGAGGTGACTATCGTGTCAACGGACACGAAATCCTATGACTGACAAAGTGCTGACTGAGGGGACCTCATTCCGAGGCGACCTGCATGAACCAGTTGGATGAGGGATGACAAATGACCCAGGAGAGTCCTCCAAAGAGAAACTGGCTGCATTACGGAGGACAGAAATTCTTCAGCCAGACTTAAAAGCTTGTCTGTCCGTTTCTGAGAGGGAGAAGCCCTCCAAATCTGGGAATTCAAAACAATCCCAGGATAAGTCATGATCTGGCAAGGGATTAGATTGGACTTGTCGAAGTTGACACAAATGCCCAACTCGACACAAAGAGACAGAACTATCTCCCTCGACCAGAGACATTTCTCTAGAAAGTCAGCCTGGACTAGCCAATCATCAAGATACCGAAGCATCCTTACTTTTAATCAATACAGAATAGCTGAAACAGGAGCCATCATCCAAGAAAAGACCTGTGGGGCAGTGGTGAGGCCGAAACAAAGGATCTTGAACTGGAAAACTCCCGAGTCCGTGAAAAACTGAAGGTAAGGTCTGCTCTTCGGATGGATGGGGATTCGCAGATAAGCATCCTGCCGATTGATTGAAATCATCCAGTCCCCCTTCCTGAAGGATGAAAGAACAGTCTGAACTGTCTCCATCCGGAACTTGGACTTTAGAATGAACTTGGTCAAGACCAAAACATCTATGATGCAGCGCCAGGCACCCGAGGACTTTAGAACTACAAACACCCGTGAGTAAAACTCGGGAGATGGAGCAGCTCGCTCTATGGCATCCTTCTCCAAGAGGGCCGAAAGCTCCTTCTCCAAAGCTTGACCCCTGATTGAGTGAGGGGGAATAACTGCTGAACTCGAGGACTATTGGAAAGTGGAGGTCTTGAAACTAAAGGGATCTCATAACCTACCTTCAGGACCTCCACTACCCAAGCATCCTCCGCTCTCTCCTGCCAAGCTGACGAATGGTGAGAGACAAGCTCCTACTGCAGTCTCCGGGTGAGGTAATGACTCCTACTTCCAAAAATTCTCACACAGACAAGGAAGAAGAAGAAAGACCTCCTGGAGGTTGAGCTCTACCTCTGCCCTTAGATCCACGCCTAGACCCTCTCCTGTGTTTCAAAGGGTGAGCGCCAAATAGGATGCCAAGGCACCAGAAACCTGAAATGTACTTGTGAGAAATGAGCCAGAAGAAAGAGGTTGTTGGGCTGGAGCAGAAGGTGTAAGTCTGGCACTAAACTTACACTTACCCCCTGAAGAAACAGGAGGAAAACCCAAGGAAAAAGCTCTTGATAAGGCCCAGTGAGCCTCGGAGGAGGCATCACCTTGATGTTCCTTCAAAACCTCAGAAAGCACAGACATAACAAAAAGGGAATCGCCAAAAGGAGAAGAAGACAATAAACAGTTTCTCTGCATCTCTGAAACAGAAGAGGGTAACTGCAACAAATAAAGTTTATGCCTTTGAGAAACGAGAAAGGTGTGCATAGAAGTGGCAAGCTCCTTCTGATGTACAAAAGCAACTGAAATAGACAAGCAAAATTTCTCAAAAAGAGGAGCATCAGGAGGAACAAACCCTGAGTTTTTAACATACATTAAAAGACCTCCGAGGACCCACATATTGAAGGATTGAGCCACCTGCAAGGAGCTCATAACAGACTCAATGGCAATAAAGTCTTCGAGCGAGACTGAGACCGAAGCCTTGGAAAGCAAAGGCTGACCCGAAAGTCGGACAAAATCAGGATTTGGTTTGGGTGGGTTGAGAGAATAAAGTATCATTCGCCACCTGATAAACTCCTCTCCAGTGTTGTAGAAGAGAAGAGAGCTTCCTCTTCCCTTCCCCGATCACCTTCGAAAGTTTAGCCCTCACTCTTGCGAACCTCTGAGGAAAGGGAAAACATAAAAATTCCCACGACCAGGAAGGACCGTCATAAAATCCCTTCTGTAATACAGCGAGGCGGAGGCTGCTTCTGCTCTTTAGGCCTCACCTGAGGAAGAAAACTCAAAACTAAATAAAAAAGTTCCATGAACTCAACATCATGACCGCCATTCAACAAAACATCAATATCACACAAATTCACGTCTTCATCATCATCAGATCCTAACTGTGAAACTTCCCCCGAAGGAACATTCTGATGACTAGCTGTCTTAGGTCTAACACTAATGCCCCTCCCTCTCCTAAATAAGCACCCCTTGGCACTGTTACAGGACTAACGGGACTCATTGGGTAAAGAATCGTCAGGCACCCTCCCGGACCGGATCCCCCCTAGGCCTTCGCCACAATGGGGTTCACAAGCTGGGGTATCTGTCGCACCGTTACCCATGGTGCTGTCGAGGAGCTGAAAGTGAATCTAAAAGCTACTTCAAAATTTTCTGACAGCTTGTTAAACTTGGCTAAAATGGCTCTATCTAAACTATGCTGTAATGTTTCAAATTTCTCATTCCAACTAGTTTCCATCGCCAAAAATTTTGAATCAAAATCAGAAATTACTTCATTAGTTACAAGTTATACTGGTGGCAAAACATCAATTAATTCAGAATCGGAATCACACAATACCAAAACCGAAGAACCAGAACCATGGGTGCACAAGTCAAGGAAATCATTAGGTACAGGTCTAGCTAGTGATTTCTTTTTGTTCTTAATCAATCTTTTACGCTGCAAGATTCTTTGATGTTTAAAATACGCTGTCATGTCTATGTCAGACCAAGACTTATAAAAGTCACAACGTGAAGTCAAGTCCCAAACCTGTCCACGACAAGAGTTACAAAAGTCATGGGGTTCATACTCTCTGCTACTCATCCTTGTCCCACAAGCCAGGCAATTCCTGATATTGCTAGCAGAAGGAAGAGTCGCATCATCTTGGCTATCCATTGGACTGTTGGACAGGTCACATAATTCCAGGTTGCGCGAAATTTCGTCAAAATAAAATATATACCACAATAGAAATAAAATTCAGGTAAGAATATTGAGGTGCTGAATACCCCAAATTAGTGATCTATATTCAGGCATCTGAGAACTGCTATGTGTTATGTACTTGTTCATACTCTGAACATCCATAACCACTATGGGCTTAAAAATGATTCACCACCAATAATATTTTCACATCATATTTTCCTTATATACACCAAGAGGTCTTCAACTACAGCTTTTCCCTCCGATTTTAGGGGTCTTCCTGCTTGTTGCTGTCTTGCTAATTTTGTACATAATACATATTTTAGCACCCTGAAAAGTTAATTATTGAAGATGTCACAATAAAAAAAACAATACATATTCAGTGCTGGGAGTAAAATGATACAGGCAGTCCCTAGGCTACGTCAGGTTCAGGTTACATCATTCCAGACTTACGGTGCTTGCCTCATGGTGCTGTTAACCACTATTTTTCAGGGCCATTACCTGCTTTATGGCGCTGTACCCCGGCTGTACCCCGACTTACGGTGCTGTTTCTGTGCTGTAAGTGCTATTTATTCTCATTATAATGATGATGATTTGGGTTGAGGCAAATTTTGGCTTACAGTGCTCTGCTGGGAATGGAAGCCCCACCATAACCTGGGGACTGCTTGTACACTGTAGTAATAATATAGAAAAAATAAAGAATGGGCAACAAAAACAATTAAAAAATGTGCCAAAGTTTCTTCAGCAAAATTGAGTTTCCTGTACAGTGTATAATCAAGGCCACTGAAAATAGACCTATCTTTCGGTGATCTCTATATAATACTGTATGAGCTGCGGCCCATGAAACTTTAACCACAGCCTAGTGGTGTGGTGGTCTCTGTTCTATATAATTGCCAGATGGGCGATTATGTTAACTTTAACCTTAAATCAAATAAAAGCTATTGAAGGTATAAGGCTGCAATTTGGTATGTTTGATGGTTAGAGGGTGGATGATCAACACATAAATCTGCACTCCTCTAGCCCCAATAATTTTTAAGATTGGAGGACAGACAGAAACAGTGAGGATGGACAAAGCCACCTCAAAAGTTTTCTTTTACAGAAAACTAAAACAAAAAAAAAAGGGACGGGGGTTTAGAATCACCTACACAAACCTCGCGTCCTCACTAGAGATTGAGTTATTATTGTTCATAAGATGAAGCCCCACAGGGCCACTGACTCGAAGTTCAAGCTTCCAAAGGAAATTGGTGTTCATTCAAAAGAAGTAACAGAAAGTAACAGAAAATACAGAAAGAAGATATCAGTTATTAGAAAAACAGATAAATCAATAAATAAATAAATAATATTGTCAGTAAATCATTATTATATACACAACTGACAGAAAGATATGACTGTGAAATCGCTATTACCATTAGTATTTGTTTGATCAAAATGAATGTAAGTTTAGTTTCCCATCTTAACCAGCAAATATTGTTTCAGTAAAAAATTGGTATTATATCTTGCATAACCCTTGTAAACTTGGGTACATAAAAGAAAAAAATATAAAGTATCACTTACTCTTTTTGATCCCGTTCTTTATCACTTTTCTCTGATTCATCTGATGACCTATTGTCACTTTCAACTCTTCTTTCTTTATCATTCTTGTCTGAAGACTCCCCTTCACTTTCCACTTCTCTTTTTACGTCAACAGTTTCTAAAGCCTCCTCATTGTCTTCTACGTCTTCCTCTTCTCTGACACCTTGTTCAGCTTTCAACATTTCAAGCTTCTTTCGTAGATTTTCCCTGTGACGTTCTCGCAAACGAGCTCGAGCCTGATGAGCTGCAAATGGAAAGACAGAGAATCATTAACCCTTGGGTTCAATAATTCCTAACTGTTACTAAATGGGTGATCTTATATGCTTTCACACAGCAAAATGATGGTCCTCAACGTTTATTTTAATTCAATACCAGAAAATATATACAGGCAGTCCCAAGTTATCGGCAGTCTTGGTTAATGTGTGATTCTGCTGGCAACCAACCCTGAGGGTGGGTAGTTCTACTTCACTGGCACTGCCCCACAGGGCAGGCCAGTGCGCCTCTCTAACCCTTGCAAAACATGGACTCCCTCCATAGAAGCGAGAAACCATTGGTCACCAGCCTTTGTTACTGATAAAAGGCTCTACCAAGCCCTCCATCTCTTTATTTTACAAAGGGGAGACAAGGACTTGCATTTTAGATAAGTAAAACATGGTTACATAGTTTTCTAGTTTTTGTTGTTATTTAGGACATAGGATATATTTTCTTCGTTAAATTAATGGTAACATCTTCATTACAAACAACACCTACAAAAATACTTACCCAACACACAGTTAGCATGAATAAAATTCAACAGTTAGAGACCCATGAAAAGATGAAAAATGTTCATGATAAACCCTTTATTAAATATAATAAGCCTTATTATTATTGTAAAATTCCCCTTGCCACAAATCTTTGTATGTTTTGAAGATGAAATAAATAGAACAAAAAGCACCAATTGTTCACACTTACGCACACCTTACCCATAAGTCAGTAGTAATTCCCTTTCTCTTTTTTTATTTACATAACTAAGGCCTGTTAACTCACTTTGGCAATTTGGATAATCTTACTACTTTTCATCCATTTTTCAATAATTTTCTTCAATTTCCTATTATTGTTATTCAATTAAACTCTCTTTTTTATATTTTACGATGATTTCCTCAAAGAGAGTATATAATCACTGATTATTTATAAGGTACAATGTTGTCTTTTAGTAAATATCATTACTGTATAAGTTTTTACATATGTTATTTGTCATTTCATTTTTATTTTACAATTACGTATTGTTATTATTATTATCACTGCTTTCAATGAATATTCTATCTTGTTAAACTAGACAAAATTATTCAATTTTATCTTCTTTTTTTAGAGTATAATTCAGTCATTTTTTCTACATCCAAGCTGTTTCTGCACTTAGTATTTTTTTCAACTGAGAATAAATTAAGGATTTCCTATTTTATTTTTTCTGTTTTCCTCACTTTGGTGTAACTTCACTGCCATGACAGTTTCTCTCAATTGCTTTACTCTGCTGTTCAGGCCATTGCTTGGTATGTTTTGCACAGCAGTTTTGGGACTGTAACATATCATTAGCCATGTTTTCAAAAAAAAATACATACAAATCAAACTAAATGTATATCATGACAAGGTAAAGCAAATCTTAATGATGTATCAGCATAAACAACTAAATGGCCATCAATTTCCCATATAACACTACTAAACTTAGCCCATCTAGATGATAACTGTTATTAGCAGTAGCAAGCAGCAGTAGTACAAGTTTAACAACACCTTCCAGTCATCTAGGAACTTTGCTGGTATTAGAAATTAAAACTAGAGCAATACAAAGTTGAAAAATATTCAGCTATCAAAAGGAATGAATGCAAAGTAAAAGGCAGAGAGCAATGTAGTCAGGGGAAAAAGGATGCTGCCAAGAAAATGACTTAATATCGAGTGAGGCTTTAAAAAATAATCACAGATCTAATTTCCTTAAGATGAAATGAAAACCTTTTCAATATTTTGGATATTAAAAGAATCATCATGGTGGTGTGCACTGAAAACAGTAATAAGTAAAAGAACATATAAATATTCAAGTCCTGTAGCTATAAGCATACAAATGGCTATTATAAATATATGTCAATACACAAAATACATTATCATATAGTCCTTCTAAGTGCAAAAATTGACATACCTTTCAGTTGCGAAAGCAACGATTCCCAGTAGCCAATATCAAGACCCGTTGTAGGACCAGCCAACTTAGATTCAATGCTTATCTGAAGTTTATTTAACTCCAAAAGAGACTTGTTTTGGAAAACTGATGAAACATCAGATGCAACGGCTGCATGAATACCCTGCCTGTGGGTACTAGCATCTTCTATCGTGTCTCGCTGTCGTAGGCGTCGAAGTTCATCTTGAACTATTATGGTGAGATCAGTCCAGTAAGTCTGATTTTGGTTCTGAAGAAAAGATAAAATTGTTATAAGTTAAATGCTCGAATACAAAGACATAGAGAATATTGTAAATAACAATGTTCACAGGTACAACAAAAGTAAAATTTATCAACCTCTTCCTCATAATGAAAGGTTTTCTGAGGACTATTTCTGTGACAGCTGATATCTAAGAAAATTGAAACAATTTGAATGTTCACTAGCATCATTTTCTTTTTTTAATTATCATAAAAGAACCAACAAACAACCATAGAGAGAGAACTTTAAGTGCCATGTAACACTTGATAAATGCATAATAAAACTTATCAGAAATTTCAGCTGTAATCTTACACGGCTTGTGTGGATCATACCATGGCATCATAAAATATGTTCATGTTCTATCAGAAGGTGATCAGATCACTGTTACTGTATATTAGTAAGACCTGATAAACAGTAACATTCTTTCTGAAGAAATAATTCAATTTTATCAAATAAAATACATTAGTCTGTTAAGCAATAACGAGGTCGTGTCACACACATGTTGTTTACAACTTTCTGCAGCAGCTGTTGGCAGCAGAGTGTTTTGGTGATAAGGTCTTGCTCATTTCTTATATATATGTACTGGTTCACAATCACTTATCTGAAACCCTTGGCGCCAGATGTGTTTCAGAGTTTGGATTTCAAAACTGAAGCTTTCCCCATACATACACAAGGAGTTTATTTCCAAAATATCCTCAAAATTTTGTCCCAAAACGTAATTTCCAAAACATAATTTCAACATATACTACGTACTATATATTGTGTACAATGCAAGATGCATTTCCTGTAGATTACATGAGTTTATGCTTAATGTGCGAGTTTCTTTTTTGGTTGACCAAACTAGGCTAAGCTTTCTATACCTGTCTCAGTTTTGGTAGATACCACTGATAATGCATATTACATATATCTAAGTTAGCTTACAACTAATAAATAGCCCCAGAAACAAAATTTCACTAGGCCAAGGAAAATCTTCATGCATTCAACCAGGTTTATCAAACATGTCTAAGAATTCATTATCTACTACAATATTTTATAAGTAACAACAACCTAATACTGCATGCAAGACACTGGCATAAACAACAGCAAGTATACTGACATAAACAACCAAATCAAGAAACAGCTGTTTGCTGATGTTAGTTACTGTAACTACCATGTTAGTTAAGAGTTGCATTACAGTTGTTGACTTGTTACAAAAGTATACCACTAAATTTTTAAGGTTGTAGCTGTGACTGAAGAAAACAAACAATGTGCAGACCACAAAACACTTTTGAAGAAGCAAAAACAGCTTTCGAAACTGGCGAAATCACACCTTCACTTCATTTAATTTAATTTACTGTGTTTTTAAATTAAGTAAGTTGCATTTTTAAAACCCAACTTTGATAATTCATGAAAAAACATATCTTCAAAATATGTTTCATTTAGCAACAAATGGCAGTGATGATACCATTAAAACGCAATCGGCTGATGATTTTACGAATGTAAACATTACCAGAATAAGAGTGCAGCATGACAGCTTTGTTCATAAATTATGTTATGATAATAATATGACAACTATACATGAAATGTAATTCCATACAGTAAGTAAAGCAGCAGTTTTATAGAAATTATCATTACTCTTCATATCTAAATGCAACTGTATAATTTAACTTTTGCAAAGGGATATATGTGAGTATAACAACCTAACCAGGCCCAATAATTCTCTCTCTCTCTCTCTCTCTCTCTCTCTCTCTCTCTCACACAAACACATATACACACATGCGCAAGGTGTCTCTCTCTCATATACACAAAAGTGCAGGGTCTCTTTCCCACATGTGGAGGGTTTGTCTCTCTCTCTCCTTCTCTCTCTCACACATATGCACAGTTTATTTTTAGGGGTGATTTCTGTCATCCAACATTTTCTGTGGTCTGACAGTGGCCTGGTCCCAAGGGTACTGGATTAAAGATGTTGGACTGTAACAGTTCAAATCGCAATATAGGTGGAAAGACAGAGCTGCTGCAACTCTAGACTGATGGACTCAGACATTGTTATAAGTATCAGTACCCTTATCCTTCTGACAAATAAGGGGAGTTTTGTTTGAGATGAGACAGAAACCCTGATATGTAGAGTAACCTTGAGGGTTTAAAAATGGGTAAACTAGGTCCTAAAGCTCAATTTTTAAATCAAACAAAAACTGTTCAAAGAGTTAACCAAGCACAGCCAAAGAGTCCCAAAAGAGACAATGAAGGAGGGAAAAAATATCATTAAGAACAGGCAGAAGTGTCAAGGTCTAGAGTAAATCAGGTGGAAACAAAATGAAAGATAAAATGAAGACTGAAGAACCTACAATCAGGAACCTCACATGGTGTAGCCATTATAGCCCAACTGTAATCTTAATAGCAAAAATTACAAGTCTAATTTTGTGTTGCATCTATGTGAACAAGGCCTAAATGTAAGACAAATCCATCTCACAAAAGAAACTGAAATAAAAAACTCTCAATAAGGGAAGCCATTGAAATTACCTATAATAATACTGATACTGGGTTTTCTGTTACTTCAATTTGCCATACATTGATCACAGTTCCAACGGCTAAATTTGCTCCAAAGAAATTACGGCCTCTACCATGAGTTTTTAAATCATGTTAATTACAACCCCAGGTCAGATGTTGTCTTCATTGAATGCCCTCCTTATTGAAAATCTGCAGTGGGTCCTAATTAGGCTTGAAAATATAGTGTACAGGCAGCCCTCGGTTAGTGGCAGGGGTTCCATTCCTGGCCGCCGACACTAAGCGATTTTAAAGCCTACGGCTGCCGCACACCTTTCAAAATTCTAGACCAGTTAACAGCGCCCTAGACCAGTCAAACAGCGCCGTAATCCCGCAATGGTGCAATAAGTAAACTTATATTTATGTAGTATAGTACTACAGAATTTACTGTACAGTACAGTACATTATAGTATTATAACTACTGTAAAGTGAAAAAGCCTAGCTTTAATCCTTTGGGTGTCTAAAGTTTGTAACGATATAATAAGGTTTTATACACTGAACAGGTAGCTGTAGTGTTCAAGTTACGATAATTCGTATTACGATAATCTGATTTCATGAGAGACCAAATTACAATAGCCTAACTTTATCCCATCTCCTAGTTACATAAGTACAAAAACAGCAAAGAGAATGATGAAAGTATGGTTTTAACATTCTATTCGTTGCGTAAACGTGTACAGCCATGAACAACCGAACAAGAAACAACTTTTTTTTCCAAGTACAACCGAATTGGATAACATCCATTTGGCTTGTATTTCAATCACCGTACTATAATACACTATTACCGTAGTTGTTATAAATGATGTTATGTACAATAGAACTGAGATATCTTAATGTAATAACTTTATTCACTATAGATCAAAGATCAATATAGATCAAAGATCAATTTGGAAATATACTGTTAAATTTAGACCTAGTTATAACTGAAGCAGATAAAACTGTTCAAGCTGCTAATGACTATTATTGTGCATCGGCAACAAGGATAAAATTCCAGTAAACTTATGCCATCAAACACAACCGTAGATAAATTTGAGATAAAATCATTTTAATCATAACAACTGTGCTTGAAAGAACATTTTACTGTTGGTTTCACACCAATATAAGATATATAACGTAAAATTTGTATTACGATTATATAAAGGAAAATGGCGAACGGAATCATGCAATTTTTTTATGCAATAAACATCCCGCCAACGTAATCTGTTAACGAAAAAAAAAAATCAGTTCACAATCACAACGAGACATGCTCAATTCATATTTCTACCTAAAAACACATCTTATAAGGAAAAATAACCTTGTCTCATATAAGTCAAGTATCTAGATATTTGTTTATGCTAACTAGAAGCAAGAAAATTCGCTCAGAATTGCGTTGAATATGGCGAAACCAACTCATATTCACCCTCAGCTGATTTCAAACCAAAACACTGGCCGTAGTATTTTATAATACAATAATATGAGAATACAAACAATACTATTGGATAGTGGTAATGTATAACTTTTTAAGGGATTTATGGAAAAGATGCATATTTACTTTTTCTTCTGTGCTTATCTTAATTTTCGTCACTATGCTATCTATGTAGCAGTGGCATCTCGAGCTCGTACCTCAATTTTTTTGCTCGAGTAACAAAGCCAAAAATCGGCCGAGTTGCACTTCTATCCCATGGAAAAACAAATGGCAGTGTTGCACAATCGAATGTATACACGAGTTTTGTCTTTTAAAATAAATTTATGCAACAACCGTATACGTATATAATTTATTATAAAAACGGGATTCAATATATAAATTAAAATCTTATTATTCGGGCGCGACTGAACAACCTTCTGTCTTCATCATGTGAAGGGCTGTGACAAAGACTTCAAATGGAGATGCGCACTGCCGCTGTATCATATTTATGCACAAAAATAAAATAAATACCCTATAATACCTTTTTCATACACATTTTAAATATAAATGCATAAAAACTTATAACAAAAAGCTGAAGTTTCGTTAACAAAATGAGTTATAATTAGCTCCCAAATTAATAAAATAACACTATGCATTTTTCAGAACAGTGATGGACAAGAACGAACATGAAAAAACATCCTCTGACAACGTGGAGGTTAGTTACAAAAGCTGCCTTAGTTTGTACCATATTTATGTACAAAATTAAAAATACCCTAAACGTAATATATTTTCATACACATTTTAAACATAAAAGCATGAACATTTATAAAATCGACACATTGATCGCTAAATTTGCACTCTTTTTAACTAT
The DNA here is from genome assembly GCF_015104395.2 of Macrobrachium nipponense. Classification (NCBI taxonomy): domain Eukaryota; kingdom Metazoa; phylum Arthropoda; class Malacostraca; order Decapoda; family Palaemonidae; genus Macrobrachium; species Macrobrachium nipponense. Next base: position 96,551,164 of record NC_087201.1, on the reverse strand, counting down.
ATTTTCGGAAGAGCGGCAGACGGCGGCTTACAAGAACGAACATGAAAAAACATTGTATTACTAACGTGAAGGGCAATTTCAAAAGCTGCCTTAGTATCATATTTCTGTGCAGAAATAAAAATACCCTATACATAATACATTTTCATACACATTTTAAACATAAAAGCATGAACATTTATAAAATCGATACACCGATTGCTAAATTTGCACTTTTTTTAACTCGATATTTTCGGAAGAGCAGCAGGCGGCGGCTCACAAGAACGAACATGAAAAACTCCTCTTTGATAATGTGAAGGGCAGTTTCAAAAACTGCCTTTGTATCATATTTCTGTGCAGAAATAAAAATACCCTATACGTAATACATTTTCATACACATTTTAAACATAAAAGCATGAACATTTATAAATCGACACATCCATAGCTAAATTTGCACTTATGTAACTTGATATTTTCGGCATAGAACAGCGTCAGAGGCATATATTTTACCCTAATACCTATGTAATAACTCTCCATAAAATTTGTTAATATCATTTGCATAACCTTTATAGTCTGAACAACATTTCTACAAATGTATGAACTCGTTAGACATAATAGCGCTGTTAACCAAAAATTGTGCCATAAAAATACCTTAAAATGTCTTATTTTTTTAATGAATATTTTTGACGACAGCCGTAAAACCGATTCGCCGCTAAGCGATTGCGCCGTTAACCACGGGCCACTTGTAAATCGTAAGAGTAAGTACACTTAGTTTAGAAGACTTAAGTTATTAAGCTTCATAACAGAACTGACCATTCATGTTTAAAATACACTCTCAGATTTGAGATACAGTTACTTTATCTATTACCTTCCTTCTAGATAAGAATGATTGACAGGTAAGTCATCTGACCAATGGCTGTGCCCTTCTTTTCATGATCCTCTTTTTCTTTCTGCAGGTGTTTCCTCAGTCTTTTTTAAAGGTGCTTTGTATTTCAAACATTTCACAGAACTTATGGAGTGCCCTTCCAACTTCCAGGCTTCATTAGCAGTTTGGAAGTCGAGTTCCTCAGACTGCATTGTTCATATTTTTTTCCCTTTGCTACCAAGCTGTTTGATTATTTGTATGGTGTTTTTACGTTGCATGCAACTAGTGGTTATTCAGCAACAGGACCAACAGCTTTCCCACTTCTATTTTATCATGTGTGCAATTCACCATCATTTAAAAGTTCCTCGGTGAACGAATGGTTTTTGTGCTCGGCTGCCAATCCGGTGGTCCAAAGTTCGACTCTCGGCTCTGCCAACGCGGAACCAGAGGAATTAATTTCTGGTGATAGAAATTAATTTCTTGATATAATGTGGTTCGCATCCCACAATAAGCTGTAGGTCCCGCTGCTAGATGACCACTTGGCTCCTAGCCACATTAAAATATCTAATCCTTCGGGCCAGCCCTAGGAGAGCTGTTAATCAGCTCAGCGGTCTGGTTAAACTAAGATATACTTAACCATCATTTAAAATGAACGTCTGTCACTTCCTTCACAGTTAGCTCCCTCTTCCTTCATCTACTTTATTTTATTGTTACAAACAAGTCTGATCTTGATAAGAGTTCTGGGTTACTTATTTTAGTATTTAACTTTGCATGAAGGATAAAAACAGAAAACCGACTCACACAAATACCATCAAAACTTACCTCCTTCTCTAACTGCATATATATTTTTATGTCCTCCAGAAGATCCTCCAAATCCACAAGAGTAAGTCCTGTCAAATGAGTGTATGGTTCATGCATGTCAACAGCAGTAACATCACCTTCTGAGCTTACATACTGAGCTAAGAGATCAATAGGTTTGGCTCTTCCATCCTGGATTCGTATTTGTGATCGAAGCCTGAAAAAGAATAAGTAATTAAAGTTATAAAGTCACTGACTATATAGGGCTATACAGGCAGTCCCTGGCTTAAGACGGGTTCAGCTTACGACGTTCTGAGGTTACAACGCTTTTCAATAATATTCATCAGAAATTATTTCCAGGTTTACGACGCATGTTCCAGGGTTACACCATTTACGACACCAATCTGACGGAAGAAATATGACTCCAAAAATACAAAATAATCAATATTTGAAGGGGTTTTTTTTATGAAAAATGCAATAAAATGCAGTTTACATAGTTTTTAATACACCCAACGCATTAAAAGTAAGGTTTTCTTAGGATTTTTTACGATTTTCCAGCTTACGGTGATTTTCGGCTTATTGCGATTTTCGGCTTACGATGCAAGCCGGGGACTGCCTGTATTATATTATTGTCATCATCATAATCATCATCATCATCAGGGTAACACAAGCGCAGCTCATAAAATCAATGCAATAAGCTACAATAATACCTTGCTCACTTTCCATATCCATACTGTCATTCCCTAAACTCTTTGCAATCCAAAGTTGTAAGCCCTTAAACACAAAAAAATTAATTAAAAATGAACTTCCGATCACAAACTATGCATTTCACACAAAAATCAGGTGTTCTAGAAAAAGAACCAGCTTTGGTTTAAAGGACTTCTCTGCCATTTATCAAGAATAAAAAGTTTCGATCATCAAAACTTATACTTGAGCTACTCATAGTATATGTCACAAACACTGCAAAGGCAGCAATCAAGTCTTCTCACATAAGAAAACTGATCTCTCTATAAACAATGATATACAATTTCTCAAAGAAGAAGAGTTTGAATCACCAGAACTGCTATATATAATGTATTCGTATGTGTGTACAAAAACTATGTAAGAGGCAACCATCATGTGTTTCAGAATGGGAGCAAACAACAGATACATTCAATCTATTCATAATTCACCAGTTTCTTCCAGACCTACTCTTAGTTCACTTGATACCATTAATAAAAAATAAGCTAAAAGATGCAGCTGACCCTGGCAATTACCGGCTGACTGCAATCACAACGATCGCATCGAAGATACTTGAGTCGGTTCTTCTAGTGAGACTTCTCCCCTTTCTACACACCACTGACAACCATTTCGAATTTAAAGCAAACCACTCAACTGGCACCTGCATCTACATACTAAAAAATTGCTGAACTATTATCTATCATCAGCCTTTCCTGTTTTCCTTTGTTTTGTAGATGTGAGAAAAGCATTTGACAGAGTAAATTACCTGATGATCTTTCTGAAGCTGCATAAAAGAGGCACACCTCTATATTTAATTGCCATTTTGTACTGCTGGTTCTCCACACAGCAATTCTGTGTCAAAAGGGGTAACGTATTGTCGTACACCTTTGGCTTCCTTAACGGGCTTCGGCAAGAGGGCATTCTCTCACCATACCTGTTTAATACGTACAGATGCCCTGAATGTCAAACTGAACTCACTCCCAATTGGATGCACTGTCAATGAAACAACTATAAACAACCTTTGTTATGCCAATGATATGGTTCTGATTTCCCCATCAGTACAAGGTCTCCAACGATTCATCGACACTTGCTGCCAATATGCAGAGGAATTTGATATCATATATCATATATAACGAAACCAAGGCCCAGTGCATGTTGCTGCTCCCGAGATTGCTTAAGCATATTGCAAAACCACAAATTTTCCTCGGAAATCATCAGCTGAAATTCGTGCAAGAATTTTCGTAATTGGGTCACATTTTCACAGACGACCTAAAAGATACGGCAGACATAGAACAGAGGCGTTGTAAACTATGTGTAACTGGCAACATGATTGCAAGGAAGTTTGGCTTCTGTCACCAAGACATGAAACTGATGCTCTTCCGCTCGTATTGCTACAGTATCTACGGGTGTTCCCTCAGGACAACCTATACCAGAGAGACCATGAGATGTATAACTGTTGTGCACAATGACATTTTGAGACGCCTCAAAACACTCCTTGCTACCACTCTGCCACACAGATGTTCACAGAAAACTGCCTGAACAACTTTCAAAAAAATCATTGTAAGGTGAACAATGTCCAGTCTGATAACCAGAGTAAGAAACAGCAGCAATTCACTCAAACAAAGCATCCTGAGGAGTGAAGCAAGAAAAAGATCTAAACTGTGGAAAGATAGGAAAATGAGGCATTTGTTCCCTAAATGACTTAAATCTCTGTTTTTGCAAAGTATCAACTGCAGAATCTTTTATTATTATTATATTTCTTCAATTATTGTTAGTACTGATATTTTCATTATTACTGTGATTATTATCAGTACCGTATACAGTTTTGCTACATTCAAATTTGTGAAAGTTCCCAGTGGAAAAGTGAATACTAATGTGTTTCACAAAAATCTGTGGTAAAGTGGACAGCGGAAATGTGAAACGCATAAAACTGGGGGGATACTGTATGCTTGATTAGTCCATAATTCATGTGCCAAAAAGGAAAAAAAAAATTGTACTGATGAGGCAACCATCAAGTTTTCCAGAATGGGAGAAGTTGCTGCTCTGGTTAAACTAAGAATGGTAAGGCTAAGAATAAAGAATGTTAATAATAATATTAAGGCATAGTACATATTCTTGTAAATAAAAATCAGATGATGAATAGTGCACATACAATTATGTCTTTATTAGAACTACCTTTTTTGTAGCACTTTCTTCACAAAGAACGAAAATATGACACTAATAGGTCCAGTCAATGACAAAATGTAACTACGTATTGGCACTCATACAGTCCTGATGATGAAAGAAGTGCAAAAACCTTTCAAAACATGTAACAAACTCTAAATTACATCTGAACATTGCCCTCATATCCATTACCTACTGGACGTATAATGGAAATCAATGCAGAGTACTACTGTATTAAATCTTGCAACTTAGTACCATAACCTTTTGTTATGCAGTACATAAGAAAATAGCAAAAATTATCTGACTGTATCCATATCCTACATGTCTACAATCTTCCAAATAGGATAAGGAATCTAAAGCAAATCTGTTGCTCTTATTATTATTTATATGACAAAATATCTACTATAAAAGATTGTCTGGTTCCCAATTTAGCTCTGGGCAATAAGTTGGTGCCTTTCTATGACATGGTTATATTCTAGTTCTTATTAGTATTTAAATCCTAACTCCCAGGACCTCCTTTATTAAAATTCTTGGCATTCAAAAATGGGACTTTTACAATTAGGATAACTTACTATTTTCAAGAATAGTTTGAAGCAACCCATCAGCAGCAGCTAATGGTGAACATTATAAAAGAAACAACTACTAACCTGGCCTGCTCCAACTGAAATTGGTCTTCTTGTTTTGAAAACTGTGAGAACTGTGCTGCTTCCCTCTGACGCTGTTCTAATTCCATCATCCTCTCCCGCTCTTGGCGCTCTAGCTCTCGTTCTTGGCGCCTTTTCTTCACCTTTTCCAGCTCCATTCTATTTTCATCCATCTTTGCACGATTCCTTTTCTCTATATCTTCCCTGGGGATTGAAGGTTTAAAGACTAAAAATAATGTTCACACAAAATTAAAGTCTAATTTGTATAAAAAAGCAACATTTGAATTCTTGTCTTAATTTTTAAATGAATTTACATGTTAATATGGAAAAAAAACCAAGCTGAATGTACTTTGGATGGGCACAGCAGCACTTTAACTGGTGATGAGTTTTGCTACAGACAGGTAATTGGGGCCTACAAAGTTCCAAAGCTAGGAAAGATACTTTGGTTACATTAGGTTAAAATTGGGTACTACCCCATTTTAAAAAATCATATGAAAAACATTCATTGTTACATTAGGAGGACCAATAGTTCATACATAAATTTCATAAAAGAATATGTTTTGTAACAAAATAATCATTACGAAAATTTTATAAACATTCTGTAGCACTGAATTTCATGCAATACAGTATTTTCATACCAATAAAGCATATTTTTGAACCATAATACAGATGCTTTATTTATCATCTGAATGAGCTCAGAAAAGTGCCTTGTGCCTTTTGAAAATCCTGAAGACAGAAAAAGCAGAATATCTAAGACCTGTGACCTGTGAAGCTGTTGAGTTCTAGAGGATCTGTCAACGGGGGCGTGACCACAATGCAACTAGATCCTACATTATAGACATCGAATTTGGGTAATGCATTCCTAGAGGTGCCAGCAAGGACGTGACCTGTGTAGCTGGTGCGCTCTAATGAACTGTCACGGGGAGCGTGACCACAATGTGACAGATCATATAGGTGTTGTTTAGACACCGAATGTTGTTAATGCCTCACTAGAGGTGCCAGCAAGGACGTGACCTATGTAGCTGGTGCGCTCCAGATGATTTGTCAACGGGGACGTGACCACAATGTGACAAAAACATTTTACCCTACTATGAGGGCAAAGCAAAAACATTACCACCTGACCTAGCCTAACTGGTTAAACCTCGTATAACCTAGGCTAATGAAGGGAAGTCCGCCCTAGGCGGCCGACCCAATACCACAAAAATAAACACCTATATAAACATAATAAAAATAAAAAATAAAAAGAAATAAAATTAAAAAGTCCAAACTAACATATTATTTCCTATATGATAGGAAGAGTGCTACTCTCTGTCCCCAATATAGTGTCTGCGGTGACATATGGGCCCAAAGAGTAGCAGTTCTCGTATGTAGTCCTCACCTCCCGAAGGTAGTGTGAGGCAAACACTGAATTACTACGCCAAAATGTGGCATTCAAGATGTCATTGAGTGCCATGTTCTTTTGGAAGACTACTGACGTAGAAATAGCTCTCACTTCATGCGCATTCACCTTCAACACTTTCATATCACTGTCTTCACAGGATGAATGCACTTCCTTGATGGTGTCCCTCAAGAAAAAAGCCAGAGCATTCTTTGACATAGGTAAACTTGGCTTCCTGACCGAACACCACAAGTTATCAGAAGGACCTCTACAATCCTTCGTCTTCTTTAGGTAGAATTTGAGAGCCCTGACAGGGCACAGAACTCTCTCTGGTTCGCGCCCAACGATTTCGGCCATCCCTTGAATGTCGAAGGTCCTAGGCCAAGGGTTGGACGGATTTTCATTTTTTGCCAGGAACGTTGGGCTCAAGGAACAGACTGCATTATAACCTTTAAAGCCAACGTACTTGCTAATCGCTTGAACCTCGCTGACTCTCTTCGCCGTCGCCAGAGCAATCAGGAAGATAGCTTTTCTAGTAACATCTTTCAGGGAAGCCGTATGCATAGGTTCGAATGGACTGGACATGAGGAACTTCAGAACTACATCCAAGTTCCAAGACGGAAGCCTGGGTTGCTGAACCTTCGTTGTTTCGAAAGATTTCAAGAGATCGTGAAGGTCTCTGTTGTCCGCCAAGTCCAGGCCTCTGTGCCTAAAGACAACCGAAAGCACACTCCTATATCCCTTGATTGTAGAGACTGCAAGTTTTAGATCCCTCCTCAGGTATAGTAGGAAGTCAGCAATCTGACTCACAGAGGTCGTGGTGGAGGAAATGCCGTTCTTCTTGCACCAACTGCTGAAGACTGTCCACTTCGATTGGTACACTGCGCTGGATGAAGCTCTCCTTGCATTGGCGATAGCTTTCGCCACTGACCTAGAAAAGCCTCTCGCTCTGGCCAACTTTTGGATAGTCTGAATGCAGTCAGACTCAGAGCGAGAGGTTTCTGTGGTACCTCTCGAAGTGGGGCTGTCTGAGTAGATCTGTCCTTACTGGAAGCGTCCTCGGGAAGTCTACTACGAAGGCCATGACCTCCGTGAACTAGTCTCTCGCAGGCCAGAACGGGGCGATCAAAGTCATTCTCGTCCTTTCCGAAGCCGCAAACTTTCTCATAACTTCCCCTAAGATCTTGAACGGGGGTAAAGGCGTACAGGTCCATCCCCGTCCAGCCCCAGAGAAGTGCGTCTATCGCCACTGCCGCTGGGTCGAGCACCGGGGAGCAGTACAGTGGAAGCCTCTTCGTTCTGGACGTCGCAAAGATGTCCATGAGCGGACATCCCTATAACCCCCACAGCTCTTGGCATACCTCTTGATGCAGAGTCCACTCAGTTGGCAGAAGTTGACCTCGCCTGCTGAGGAAATCTGCCCAGACGTTCTCTACTCCTGCTACGAACCTCGTAAGGATTGTGACGTCTAGATCTCCTTTGCCAGAGCAAACAGGGACCGAGAATGTGTTCCTCCCTGCTTCTTCAAGTACACCAGAGCTGTGGTGTTGTCTGAGTTGACTTGGACTATTCGATGAGAGACTTTTTCTTGGAAAAACTGGAGAGCTAAAAAGATGGCTGCCATCTCTTTTAGGTTTATGTGCCAGGACACCTGTTCCCCTCTCCAGGTGCCCGACACTTCTTACCCCCCTAATGTTGCTCCCCACCCCATGGTGGACGCGTCGGAGAACAACACTAGGTCGGGGCTCTGAAGCTTGAGAGACACGCCCTCCGACAGCTTCACTGGATCTAGTCACCATTTCAAGTGATGTTTTACCTCTCCTGAAATTTCCAAGATCATATCCAGACTTGTTTTCTTTCCAATTGTCCTTGGGAAAAAATTGTAGCGGTCTGAGGTGCAGTCTCCCCAAGGAAACAAACTTCTCCAGCAAGGAAATGGTCCCCAGCAGACTCATCCATTCCCTCACCGAGCACGAATCTTTCCTTAGGAAGGCTGACACTTTCTCTAAGCCTTGCTGCTGACGTCCCTGGGACGGAAAAGCTCGAAAAGCCACTGAATCCATCTGAATCCCCAGATACACGATGGATTGGGTTGGAATCACTTCGAAATTCACCAGTAGTCCCAGGGACTTCACCAAAGATAAAGTTGTTTGAAGATCCTTCAGACACCGCGTTTGAGTGGAGGCACGAATGAGCCAGTCGTCCAGGTACATAGAGACTCTGATATTCGAAAGATGAAGCCACCTCGCCACGTTCTTCGTATCACATGGGTTTGACATATTACACTCATGCCCTCAGGATTTTGCACAAAGGACATGAAGGTCTACCTCCACTGAGGGGTAAAAACTACCACATTTTCTCCCTCCCCTCCAGGACATATGAGCTGGGAGAATGGGGGCATTTAGGCTTATATAAGTCCTGGTTTGAATGTTGCTCACATAAGACAAATATGCAAAGAGATATAACACACAACCAAACAAAAAAGGAAAGATCTCACTATAGAGGTGAAAAAACACTTCAACAACAGCAGGGGGCAGAAAGTGAAGGCACATCTGTTCACCATGGCAGCCGAAAGCAAAGTGGAATGTTTGGACTGAGAGTTTGTACATCGTGTAAGAACAAATGAAGGCGCTTGATAAATATCCATAGCATATATGTAGTAAATAAATATCAAGGTCAAGACAAAAATTTTCAATAAGTACTCTGAATCAGAGTAATCTTTTGACATGTAACAAAAGATTTAAAATGTATCTGCAACACTTTTACAATGTGACTTTATTATAGGTTCGTTGATTGGAAGGTAAAATTTGCATTCAAGATTTGCAAGTAAGAAAGAAGTCCACAAAGATTTTGGATCTCTCTTGAAGTGAAGAACTGAATAAATAGATAAGAATCAATTTGTATTTTTCATACCTAACAAACCTGAGGTCTCCTAACGAAAGGGAATCGGGATGAGACTAGTCTATCCTACAATCCGAGACATGTGGTCGGAGCGAAACGACCCCCGTGAAGGGCTACAGTAATAAAATCAAGCTAACTGCATTACATGGTAATAAATATAATTGAAAAGGTAAAATACTGCGTAACATCGTATGTCCAATTGGTATAGGAGACCAAAGGGAGCATGGGAGACCGCCATGCGGTCGGCGAGAGGGAGAAGGCGGCGCGAGAACAATGGTGCTCCCGCTACCTCACTTCTAAGTCTCATAAAAACGATGTAGATCTTAATATAAGATCTAAAAACCTTAAAAGCAGTACTTAACTTGGATGCAGAAGCTTGAGCCATCTTGAATTAAAGGAAGAATTCCAAACAAAGCGAGATCACAACACAAAGCAAAAATGCGTGCAATGCTGACGAGGCTATCGAAAGGAAAGACGTCAGAGATGCTCACTGTAGTAGTAGCGGGGCTTTGGTGCGGCTCCTATGTAGCAAGGGATTTTGGCGGAGAAGGAAGCTAATTGGGAAGGGACCTCTGGTAGTGGTTTCCACTCGCCCTTTTACTATACTGACACCTTTAGTATAAGGTGAGCGATCCAGTTATTCTGGCAGTATTGTATCGCTTTTTTCTCTGGTATGTATAGCAATATTTATACCTTAGAGATGAGGATCAAGGATGCATTTCACGGAGCGACACAGGCTGAGCCCAGAAATAGGATATTTCTAAGCACAGCTGGTAAATCGGTTAATAAAATCACAGATTGTAAGCAAGGAATCTGTGAGATCTGGCAACACCTGCACATATGAGGTGAGATCTGGTTGAAACCGCATCTAACCCCATGATATCCAGTCTTTTCCTAACCGCCTTGGAGAGTAGAAGCTTATGCTTTGCTCTCCTCCCAAGCTGGTTGTGTTTTGCCCGTGTTCTTTCTTTCCAGTGTGATTGAGTGTTTGTGTTTTGGATTATGGCTTCTGAATCTACTCGTCCTTGGCAGCGTATGTGTCCAGCCATCCAAGGATTTCCTTGCTCAAGGTTGTCAACGACTGTGGTAGCGGACCAGCACACCACTTGCAGTAGGTGCAGAGCTAACTCTTGTACTATAATGAATCCTTGTCTGGAGTGTTTTATGGCCTAGGGCTCAGTGGAAGCTGTTTTACAAGAAGAGGGAGCATTTGAGAGTTTCTACTCTTCCTACTTGGGAAGGTTTTGCTTCTCCTACGAGTAACAAGTCGTCAGCTCTTTCTCCTTTGTTTGTAGCTAATTCTGTTGTTCCTGTGTCTCCTTCCTTTTCTTCCATGGATTCGTCGATGGAAGTATCAGGAGTGCCACAGGCTGATGTTTTGTTACCTCTTCTCCTTTGGGCTCCAATGCTCGTCCCAAAGGTAAGGAGGCTTCCTCATCATGATCTTACCTTTCAGATTCAGTCTCCCAAAATGGCGGCGGTTTGGGCATCGCTCAGGCTACAGGGCGCTCCCACGTTGGAAGGCTTGCTGATGCATTTCATGGAGTCCCCCCACCACAAACTCCCGCTGTCCTCCCGCCTCCCCCTGGTCTCTTCTATCCTAGGTCATACAGGCAGCCATCTTCTGAGTCAACTCCGCTAGCAAAGCCATCGACTAGCTCTGGCCATATGAAGAACGTGATGTCACTCCCAGCATCCTCTCAGTCAGTAGTAGCAGCCGCTCACCCTTCTGTCACTGATCTGTCAATCGTTGCCTGTTATGACTCCATCTTCTGCGCTCACTGATCCATCAGAGGCCTTGTTTCAGGCGGTCTTCAAGCAGCTGGATTCTGTTTTAGATGAGAAGTTATCAGCATTCACTGTGAAGGAGACTGTGCAGAAGTGGAAGGCCTCGCCTCCTTCCCTGCCGCGATGAGATCTCGTGGAGAAGTCTCTTCTTCTTCTTCGTCTTCATCTTCATCTTCGTCTCACACTTCATCAATTTGTCGTCATCACATCAGACGTTGGAGAGTTAAGGACTTTACAATTTCTCCTTCTCTGAGCAAAGGGGGTGGTTCACCTTCTCCTCCTTGCATCCGTGTTTTGCCTATCGTCCATGATCGTCCTGCCAAAAGAAGCTCTTCTCCTGCCCCTATGTCTTGGATAACGTTCGAGATTCTGGTAGGAGTTCCTGCAGGAAGGAATCTTCCTTTGACATGTCTGTGCGACAAAGTCGCCTCTGTTCAGGCTAGTATCCCTACATCGTTGTCTATTCACACTCATGTAACTACACTTGGATGTGTTCGTGACTGTGGAAGTGTTGAGCCTTCGTTATTTTTACACGATTGAAGCTCTGGCCTACGTGTGCGTGCGGATATCGTTGAAATACAAATACAACTGGCATTGTCTGTATTTAAGATTTACTCATTGAGTTTTACAGAGTAGCTTTGATTTGTCGGTAAGGAAAAGTTCTGACTGGTATCAAGGAAATGCTATATATCACTCTTACCTCCTCTGGTACTTACAAGTAATCTTGTCTATCCTACAGTCTTACAAAGCATATGCAAATACTTGAGTTCCCATTTGAGCATACACAGTAAATTCAGTGGATGCAAAAAATGAGCAATTCTTGAATTATGTTAAATAATGACACACAATAGTACTTCTCTTTGATACACAGCACAAATTCAACTTTATATACAATGTACCTTGTAAGATTATCTAAACCCTCCTTCTCTAGCTTCTTCTTCCAAACATAAGTTTCTAGGAGGTTATTGTCTCCATAAGGATTATCGGCATTGGTGAAGTGCAGGTATTCACTATCCCATCCCATCTTTTCTTTTCTTTTTCTTTCTTTTGCTTCCTGAAAATAAACAAACATTTTACATGATAAAATAGAAAGACAGAAGAGTTAAAAACAAGGGAAATGAAAAAAGAATGTCTAATATTTCAAAGAAATCCTATGAGAAAAGACAATACTAAACAGTACCTGCAGAAAAGATGAAAAATATGCTATACCTTCAGAAAAACAAGTGACACCAAGAAGGGTAAATTCTTAATGAATAATAACAAGACTTTGTCCACTTCTCTTCACCAGTACCACAGCCTCTCCTACCCCCTGTTTTACTTTAAACTGATACTACATATAGATCAAAAGTTATAGTACTATTGGAAAACCACACAAGAACATCATCCTCATCATCACCATATGTATAGTATATATTACGTACAATCAGGCATTGAGTTACAATGGGGTTAGGTTCTTGCATGCATGTCAGAAGTCGATTCTTACATAAATTGGTTTGCAATTCAGTCTACAGTACAGTTAATACCAAATGATGCTGCAGATAGGGCAGGGTAACTCAAACTGATGCTGCCTGAGTGATGAGAGTTCTCATGAGATGGCGCAGTGCCAAGTAACTCAATGGTCAACTGTCTGAAGTAAGGTTGTAAGTACGAGTGGTCGTATGTCGAGTAGGTTGTAAGTCGGATAGTACCTGTATAGATCAAAAGTTATAGTACTATTGGAAAACCACACAAGAACATCATCCTCATCATCACCATATGTATATATTTAAATGTCAACTTTCCCCTTTATAGGTCAGATGGGAAATGAGTATTCTCCATGGTCTTCTGTTCTCTCTTCTTTCTGCCTTAGCTCTAGTCTAGGTCTTCATTTATCCCATTTTTCAATGATTATCTGGATTCCTCCATGTCTTCATCCTAATGTTCCAATATCTACATACTGCTTTTCTGACCAACTGTTCTTCAACTATTCTGATCACATTTCTTTACCATCTTAACCTTTGAGATCACATCCATGGTTTTTATTTGCTTGATGGGTGAATGGGAACTTTTGAATCATTTACTCTACTAATGGAATTTGCCATTTCATTTTTGGAACTGTCAAGAAAAACTAGTACCAGATGTATGTTCTCAGGAATTTTATTCGTGAGCAAATATGATATTGTTATGATACAATAAAGTTTTGTACATACTTACCTGGCAGATATATACTTAGCTATAGTCTCGGACGTCCCGACAGAATTTCAAATTTCGCGGCACACGCTACAAGTAGGTCAGGTGATCTACCCTCCCGCCGCTGGGTGGCAGAACTAGGAACCATTCCCGTATTCTAATCAGATTTTCTCTTCCACCTGTCTCCTGAGGGGAGGCTGGGCGGGCCATTAACCGTATATATCTGCCGGGTAAGTATGTACAAAACTTTATTGTATCATAACAATATCTTTTTTGTACATGCAACTTCCCCAGCAGATATATACTTAGCTGATTGGCACCCTTGGTGGAGAGTAAGAGACAGCTAAATAAATATATAAAAAACAGGAAACAACATATGTTGTAGGTTATAAAAACATTGGTTCTTACCAGATTGGGCAGAAGACTTCATGGATACTGTCTATGAGTCTGCTTTGCCTAAAGAGCTTCAGCGAGGTAGTGACCTATGACTGAGAGCTCTTCTGGATCTT
>NC_087201.1:96510381-96536753 GCF_015104395.2 Macrobrachium nipponense | reverse complement strand
CTCAAAGTCTCCTACCATAATGCCACCAAACTGCGGTAGCACAGGACAAGGCGTAAGTGCATAGTCAGTCCGTCTGTACTAAAGTCAGGTGACCGACCAGGTGACCAGTCAGACGAATTGCGGACAGCAAGGCTGCACCCTGAAGACTATCAAGCACTGTTCTTTCCCTAAAGGATGAGTTGTCCTGGACTGTCTGGGCAATTCAAAGCTAAGCAAAACCTTGGGGGTGTATCAACGCAACCCGACGTCGCCAGCAACAAATCGGCTCATGAGCAACTCCTAACTCAAGCTTTCTGTGCCAAGAGAAAGGAGCGCGGAGCAAAAGGCGATTCAGTCCCGAAGGACGAATGCCTGACAGTCCAACCTGGTCTCATGTTTACACATCATCGTGGGTGATCAACGCAACCGACTTCGTCAACAAGAAACTCAGGGCTACTAAATGTCGCCTGATCTCACACGAGTGTCTGACTCCGAGAAAACAGGTGGGACAAAAAGTAGATGGTGAGCGAGTCACCAGATGACAGCAGACGATCCATCGACTAATTCCCTGTCCAGGACAGTGGAAGAAGCAGGAGTCGTCAGGACAAGCGAACCAGTGGCTAGTCCTAGGTCAGCATCGACTCTGGGAGAAGCGTAGTCGCCAGTGCCGACAACCCAGTGGCTGGAACCATTTCACACTGACAATGGAAGCAGCATGAGTTGCCAAGCAGTCAGTCCTTGCCTTCAACAACACCTAAATACCAAACTGCCTAATTCCCATTATAACTACGTCAAAAACTGCCATGGGTTATAATACAAAAACAAAAAATATATACAACAAAACAAAAATTAATGAATAATATACAGGTAGCAACCAAACGTAAAACAGGAAGACTACCTAATTCTCCTGTCTGACGACCTGTCCTGCCATCACCAACGGGCCCAAAGAACGAAGGTCGCCTAGAACTAGAGAAAATATCCCTCAAGTAAAAAGAGGCAAAAACAGAATTAGAACACCAAGTCGCTGCCTCAAGCACCTTGGCGACTGAGACGTTCTTCATAAAAGCTACTGATGTAGCAACTGCTCTAATACTGTGTGCTCTCGGCGTCTGGTCTTCCCCAGCAGCGAACCACCAGTTTTAACGATCTGATCTCTGAGAAAAAAGGATACACCATTCTTTGAAATAGGTCTCTTGACATTTCGGGGTGAAAAAAACAGATGACGGGGACGACCCTGAATGTCCTTCGTGCGGCGTAAATAACATGAGAGCGCCCTAACAGGGCAAAGAACTAATTCCTCATTTAAAATCCTGACGACTAGCTATCTTAGGTCTGACACTAATATCCCTCCCCCCTTCTCCTAAATAAGCGCCCTTTGGCACTGTTACGGGACTAACAGGGGACACGTTGGGTAAAGATTCGTTAGGCACCTGCCCGGACCGGATCCCCCCTAGGCCTTCGCCACGACGGGGTTCACAAGCCGGGGTATCTGTCGCACCGTTTACCCATGGTGCTGTCGACAGGTACCTGACGAGGAGCTGAAAATGAATCTAAAAGAGTGTTAGACATTCTGTAAAGGCTTCTTAAAAATTCTCTGACAGATTGTTAAACTTAGCTGAAATATCTCTATCTAGACTAAGCTGTAATTTCTTAAAATTCTGTTTCCAGGTAGTTTCCATTGCCAAAATCTTTGAATCTACATCAGAAATAACTTCACTAATTACCGGTTGTACAGGGGGCAAAGCATCAATTAATTCAGAATCGGAGTCGTACGATACCGAAACCGAAGAGCCACTTTTTCTCCTTAACCGATCTTTTACGCTGCAAGATTGTTTGGCGTTTCATATAAGCAGTCATATCCTCGTCAGACCAGGGCTTACATACGTCACAACGAGAATCAAGTCACAAACCTGTCCACGACAAGAGCTACAAATGTCATGGGGTTCATACTCCCTGCTACTCATCCTTGTCCCACAAACCGGGGGCAGTTCCTGATGTTGCTGGCAGAAGGAAGCATCGTAATTTCTTGGCAATCCATTGTAGAATTGGACAGGTCAGTAGTTCCGGGTCGCGCAAAAGTTTGTAATTTAAGATAAGAACCACAACAGAAATCAAAGTTAATTCACTATTTCGTGATGTAATGCATGAGTGGTAATTCACATAAAGTCTCATTTAACAAATATGAAAGCTTTAAAGGCACAAAAATGTTTAAGGAAATTTATAAAGAGCGGCCGTGATGTAAACAACACGGGCGCTCGTTAACAACTGATTTGAGGGAAGGTTTTTGTATCTGTCAACGACAGTGTTGCCAAACTGGCGGACAGAATAGGAGGTAACAGGGTTGCCAATGTGGTAAATTTTGGTGCGGTTTTTTGGGGTATTTAGGGCTAGATAAATTATATTAAGGTAATGTTTATTAATATTCATTTTTACCTTGTAATCGGTGATTTTAGCCTTACTGCCAGCACAACTGAAACTCCACAGTGCTTATTTGATTGTAATTATACACATTTTGGTCTTAATTCATTCCAAATTGCACTTGAAACACGCTGTGGTTCCAGGTTCCTGAGCGCTCACTCCACAAACACAGTTACGGGCAGCACACAAGTACAAGGTTTATGAGGCGCAAAGCTTTATTCCCTTAACTGTTTACTTTACTCATTATTTAGTTTAACTTTACTTTGTTACTTCAAAAATGGCAATTTGTTGAAAATTACATTTTTCCTAACTATACAAACCTGAGGTCCTTTAACAATAGGAAGGTAACTAGCGGCAGCTGGAACGGTCGTAAGCTTCGAACAAGGGAGTTCGGTAGTTAACTGCTTGTCTGACAGTGCGCGCACCGCGCGACTGGGAGGTGAAGAATCACTTTTGCTTTAGGCCCAGGAAAAACGCAGAGTGAGGGGTGACATGAGGTGGGACTATATGTAAAGGACCTCAGGTTTGTATACTTATGAAAAATGCAATTTTCGACAAATTGCCATTTGTTCCGATACGTAATACAAACCTTTCGGTCCAAGAAGACTCACTTCTTGGTGGGAGGAATCTGAGTCTTAAAGAACAGACTGGTGTTCGCCCAACCTTCGATTCCCTCCCTGGTCGTAAGAGCAGAGGGAGGGATCCTAGCCTTCTGCCAATTGATCGGGTATGTACGCAGGATAAATGGTCAGACCTCTGGACCCAAGTAATAAGAGGGAGGCAAGCGTACCTCTTTAAACTAGCAAGCAAGAACTTGTTCCTATTGCAAGAGGCAATATGAAGTCATGGGTTGTCTCTTGTTGGCTTCCACTTCCCCCTTCCTTGTTGGGGGAAGTGGTGGATAATTGCTCCTATCCCTACTGAAAGGGATAGGATGGGGCTCGGTCGAGTAGCTTACCTGCATCGCCTCCTGATCCAGCGTAGTGACGACAGCATCCCTCTGCCCACAGGTAGAGGGAGAGAAAAAGATGGGTAAGAGAAGCCAGTCACATTCTCATTCACCTATCCTTCATGCACATGCAATCACACAAGGATGCGATGCTGGTTCTGTCCGCTCCGGGTGCTGGTAAGCTACACAACGTGTTAGCAGCCACCACAGGTCCTAAGGAACAAGTGTCCAAGGACCTGTGGGCTATATCCTGAAGGTAGAAGGAGGTGCATGTGGTCTGGTTGGACCAGACCCCTGCCTTCAGTACCTGCGCCACGGAGAAGTTCTTGCGGAACGCGAGGGAAGGACCAATATCTCTGACTTCGTGGGCTCTCGGACGAAGGGTATGGATGTCGTCGCTACCATCAGCTTCATAAGCCCTCCTGATCACCTCACGCAGCCAGAAAGAAAGAGTGTTCCTGTTACTTCTTTCTTGGTCATCCCGGTGCTAGCGAAGAGGCGTCAACACTCAGACCTGAGGTGTCGAGTTCTCTTCAGATAGTGGCGTTGCGCCCTCACAGGACAAAGGAGCATCTCCTTCGCATCGAAGGCGGTGAAGTCCATTAGGGAGGGGACTGTGAAGGACTCGAACCGATCGGCAGGGACCGAAGGATTCTGAGTCTTCGCTACGAAGTTCAGTACGAAATCGAGCGTCACAGCTCCCCATCCCCTGGATGCTTGAATTCGCAGGAAAAGCCATGCATTTCCCTCAGAGGAAAAGAAGGGAATAGTCGCTATGACATATCCCTCTTCTCGACATAATCTTCGGTGATGTCCAGTACCCATACTGGTCTATCCGTCTGCAGCAAAGTGTCTCGCATTCTCGTATCCCATTACAGCGAAGTCTCTCGCGGTCTCGTATCCCCTTGCGGCGAAGTCTTCCGTCTCCGTAGTGGATAGGGCACCAACACTCCATGGTGGGTGTCGATGGTATGGGTACTGGGACAAGCTAGTAGGACGAAGTAATGATTGATCTGGAACAACCGAACTAAATCCACAGCGTAGCTCGCAAATGAATTGGGCGCTTTGACAGCTGCCGACTGACTGCGTTCGATTGTGTGAGGCAAGCTGTCCAAGCATCCAAGCAAGTCACGTGACCTTCGCCTTTAAAGGGGTATGCCGAGAGACCATACAACAGGCGAAAGTCAATTGCCTTCTAGAGACTGAGGTCACTGATGGCAAGACACAATTCTCATAGTATACTTGAATCTCAGCTAAGGAGAAACAACACTTATGTGCCGTTGAAGACGAAGGTGGAAGGTGAATGCAACCTACGTCTTCACAGCCGAATCGAGAGAAGTAATTCTCAGATTCTGAACCTGTACTCACAAAGGACTGAAAACGCTAAACCGCTATTTCATTGCTGTTCGGTGAGAAGTCATAGTTGCAATGAAAGCGGGGCGCTTTTCAGTAATGAAAACATAGGGATGTACTGCCTGAAGAACCGCTCTTCTTCTTCAGGTTTTCCAGGGAGGACAAAATACTTGGAAGCAGAGCTGGCAGGGCGGGGAACAGGCGATGTCTTCTATTATACATCTGTAATTCGGGGTGAACAATAAACAATTGCACACCTACGAATACGAGATATTTTAGAAGACAAACTCAGATGTCTGAAGAAATCATTCCGCATTCTCGCAGAGGTGCGATGCAGCGGGAGACTAGGCTACAGACTTCTGTTACTGTGTGGTAAACAGAAAGATGATAGAGTCTATTGAGATGTCTCTGTCTGAAAATTCTCGCAATGTCCAAGGCAATTCAGTAGAGATGGTCATTCATGCATGCGAGAATCCCAGTCAATCAGAGACCTAAGTCTGTGATTGTCGGGCAGAGATACGGTTCGGTAGTCAATCATTGTAGAGGAGAGACACATAAACCGACTGTGAATCTCGGAGAGCCAGCTGGTACTGGGCTGTGGCAGGCAGCCCAATACACCGCTAGCTCTCGTTCACTCGTCATCCTGAGTTGCCAGGTAATCCATTCCAAGAAGGAATAGGTTCGGCTAGAACCATCGAGCGTAAAAAAAAAAAAGATACGCTCGAGCAATTATATTTATACGAAACGGATTTCGGTGAATACAAAAGCTGTGGTGGTGTTGTCGTAACAATACCATAAGTACGTATCTCAAAATCGAAACTGGTAACTCCTGGGAGGTTGCAGGCAGTCCTGAGTTGCAGTTCAATTAAGAAGATACTATTCGTCTCGGTCACAATCCGTAGAGTTAACCACGGTATGTGCCTACACCCCGGACAATTCAACAGATTAACAGAATCATGTCGCGAGGGCAATATACGTAGTATATTTGTAGGTTCTTGTACAAAGACCTCCATCCTAAATTCTTTTCCATTCGAGGAATGAGAATAAGGATTGGAAGCCGACACCCTTCATTCTCTAATGAAGAGAGTGAGAGTGAAGGAGAAGTCTTCCCCGAAGGAAAGCTTCAATGGTGATAACAGAATACCGAAGACGATAGTTCAAGCCAAACTGGATGTTCCCATCCGTTCTTCTCTATCCCAGGGTTGGCCGCCTACTGTGAGATATTCTTCCTTCAGTAGCAGTGCTTCTTCTAAACGCTAGAAATTCCAGGAATTTGAGCATTCGGCGAGATTCCCGATTATCGTAGTAACAATTATCTGGGATTCTCGTCTAGCCCACTCTGGACCATGGTTTCGACCAAGTGTTTGCAGGTCGTAAAAAACCAGAACACTCTGAGAGTGCTAGAAATTCTGAAGAAATTCTAAGCGCTCGGCGAAACCCCCACCGAATTCGTCAGACGATCATCGGTTGGTGGTCATCCCGATTCTTGTAGAAAAGTACTTTTTCGGAGGGTGGCCACAAACACGGTAGTCAGTAGGTTGGCCAGTCCAGTTGGTTGTTTGCCCTATCACATTACGTTGACGAAACTTCAATCTTTTGAATGGTATGCTTAAAGATGTAATTATATTCTTGTTTCCCCAATTAGGGTAAAAAACCGCATGGTACAGGGGTGGACCATGTACGATCTATGTGTACAACCCCAAAAAAAGTACATTATAACGCGTCCTGACATCGGAGATGGGCATCAGACGCGACTTGTTGTTGGTGAGAAACGGAGCTAAAGACCTATATTCCGGTGTCAGGACGTGTTATACCTAATGTACTTTTCTTGGGGTTGTACACATTGAGCGTACATGGTCCACCCCTGTACCATGCGGTTTTTTACCCTAAATATCGGGTAGATCTAGGATACTTATCCGCGGCGGCCTAAACTATGGCAGTTGCAGTTTTACCTACTGAACAACAATTTTGAATATTTATTTGGACAACTGTAATTAACCCCCAAGGGGCCAATACTACTAAACACAGCAAAATACATTGGGTGCCCCAACCCCTAGTGGGTGTCGTATCCGCAGTTACATTCCTTGCAGTCCGTGTGGAGTGCTTCTGTAGAAATACCAAATATCGAGTGAATAAGGCTGAGCCACGCGATGACGATGGATCGACTGCGGTTAGTATTTACCCTACCACTCTTTCACTCAGAGCAACATAGGTACTACTAGCCTATAAAAACAAGTTTGGTCAACTTGCTTCAAGCTTTAGATGCAAAACGTTAAAATACATTCACCCTATAGGGGGAAACATCACGACAGGCCAACCCAGGTCATCCACGTAGACGGGTCTTATTCACTCGATATTTTAAAATGTGTGAAACATGAATACAATTACAACTCTAAGCATACCATTTAAAAGACTGAAGTTTCGTCAACATATTGTGATATATGAAAGCCCCATACGAACTAAAATAAGCATGTGAGCTCTTCGTAAAATATGTTTTCAAGGCAGTTTTGAAATCCAATATGGCGGCTACGTTTTTCATGGACGGTTTTTTTTCTCATCAGTGACGGCCACCATCTTTCCCCAGCCTTCCCAGCACTCATTTGAACAATGTTAGCGTATGTATGTAACGTTTATTGATCTTACTCAAGATTGCAGTTGTAATCAGCACAATAAAACAACATTTTGTTGCCTATATTAGTGAAAGTATGAAACTTGTTATTCCCGGGGTTATGGTTGGAACTGAATTCATTCTTACCTTGTAATCGGCGTCGGTTTTTTATCCTTACTGCCCATCACACTGAAACTCCACAGTGCTTATTTGATTGTTATTATACATTTTGGTCTCAGTTCACTCCACATTGCACTTTAAACCCGTTGCTGTTCCTGGTTTTCTAAGCGCGCGCGCCATAAACACAATTACAAACAGCAGACGACGACAGACGACGAAACTGCAAAGTTTTATTCCCTAAACTGTTTACTTTACTCGTTATTTAGTTTAAATTTACATTGTTATTTAAAAATTTTGATTTAATTCATGTATATTATCCCTTTTTTGCAACCAAATTACCCCGAAAAATTACAGATATTTTCTAACGTAGATAAAATCAAATGTTTCTAACGTTTTCGTACATCTGGCTGCCGAAAAACCATAGAGGAACGAATACGGAAAAGTGCAATAGAGGAACGACTACGTTTTTTTTTTTTTTTGCTTTTTTGTTTTTGCTAGCACTTTTCATTGATTTCAGTCTTATTAGTATTTTGAAGTTTCTTTTAATAATCGTATGCCAGAAATAATTGTAACCTTTAATGTTTGCATGCTTTAATGTTTGCATGCTAAGAATGGCAAAATCATCGTTGCCACATTAGTGGAGCTTCACACTACGCCGTTCCATTATTATCCTGTTAAGCGTCCGCCCCTGATGAGCTCGCTGCTAACGTACCGTCACGCTTTTTTGTAATCAGCGATCATAGCACTGATGATAGTTTTTTCAAAGTTAATATTGATTTTTATGCTTGTTATTCATACTGAATTAACTGTAGAAATTCTCTCTCTCTCTCTCCTCTCTCTCTCTCTTCTCTCTCTCTCGTCTCTCTCTCTCTCTCTCTCCTCTCTCTCTCTCTCTCTCGAGTCCAGTCACCTCGGCCAAAGAAAAAAAGAAAGTCATCTTCACTCCCGCAATTGGAAGAAAAGTTTGTATCATCACTGGAGGATTCAGAACTAGAGCTCTCATCATCAAATAGGTTATCAATATCAACACTCCTCATCTAGTATTTGATTGATCTCACCTGAAGAAATATGCCTCCTCTTTGGGACATTCATTGTGAAAGACGCGAAAATCCAATGTGTCTCGATAAACGCCCGAAGCGTATTGAAAGAAAACCAATAGGGACAGGCAGTTTTTATAGCATAAGCGACCACCAGGAAAGAGTTGCCAGGCTGGAAATAAGTTTCCCATGTGCTGAGAGTGTTACCAAATGATGTTCCTTACACTTTCTATACGAGTAAAACGTATTATTACGGGGGGCTGACGGCTTGACAAGCACAGTTAAAGTCTTGAACGTAATATCCCGTTGAAGGCGCTACCGAGTAGATCGCGGTAAACGTATTATTACGTGGGTGACGCTTAACAGGTTATAAACTGTTTCCATGAATTCTAGTTGTCATAGTAATGCAATAATGATAAAATTGCTTTAATATTTATGTATATATACTTCCAATACATAGCCTAATTTCACCAATTTCAACGTTTTGTGTGTAGTCTTTATACCCAGTTTGGAGGGTTCAACACATACCGAATGGCAACAGAGAGAGAGAGAGAGAGAGAGAGAGAGAGAGAGAGAAAGGAAGGCGAGGAACGAAGAAGAAAAGGGATGGCGGTGGAGGGGGAATGGGGGAGAGGGTAGGTGGAGCTTTATACGCGTGTTCGTATCCATTTGCTGCATAATGGAGTTTTTGTCTCTTGGTACAAGGACAAGTGTCGTTATTCTTTACGATTAGTGATTCACGATACCCTTATAAATTACGGCACTGGGTGTAATGCACTATAGCAAACAAATCTCGTTCTGTTAAGAGTGTTCGTTACAGAAATAGGTATTGCCCAAAAACGTGCTTGCACTGTCTCTGAAACCCATAGTAGACATGCCTGCTTAGTTGTCAATCAAGTTTTTAATAACCAAGTATTTTTTTACAGCTAGCTATTGAATAAATTTGTATTTTTCTCAGTCAAAACATATGCCCCTCAATGCTAACTTTCCTCTTTTAACGACTTTCTGGTCATGCAAATTCGGTTCGGCCCCATAATTTCTTATGGTGCGAAAACAGACAGAGGCCCATGGACCGAAAACGATTGCGTCACACTACGGCGATAATCCAGCAGTAAAACATCTTCATATATCCAAAAAGTAAATAATAAAGATATAGGTATATGCGCATTACGATTATAACAATTACATGTATAGCTGATAACAATCTGCATGAATAACTGGTAACTGTTCTGCAATGACAGTTGAGTATAGCAATTATTTACAATAGGTACGAAAGTCAAGATGTCGTGACGTCATAATACAGAACTTGAAAGAACGTTCTAATTCAGAAAAATAATTACTTAAATTTGAGTCAGAGTCGAGTTACTTTTCAATAACGAATATTTTCAAATTAATCATCATAAATATGTAAAATATTGATGTTTTACTACTTATTTAAAAATTAGCCAAGAGCACGCTTCTCGTCATCTTCTACCCCAACAGCTGTTTACGCCTGGCTTGTTGTTGATGAGAAATCGTGTTTCGATTGTTGTGATAAAAGTGCTCCAGCGTCTGTGGGTACAAGTGGTGTGCGGATTTATCACAGGAAATGGTTAGTTTATTGACACAAGCTACTCCGTAAACATCGAGATGGCGTCAATCTTCTAAATACCTCGAGTTGTAAGTAAAAATGTTGAACGCGTTTTGGTGAGATTTGCACTACGTTTGAGACCGTTTTCAGTACCCTCTGTTTAAATCTTAAAATTTGGCCTTAATTTCTAACTTTGGAGAAAATACTTACTACGAAAGGAGAGTAGAGGTCTTTAGCTCCGTTTCTCACCAACAACAAGTCGCGACTGATGCCCATCTCGGGTGTCAGGACGCGTTATAATGTACTTCGGAGGGTGGCTTGCATTGATTGTAGGTGGCCTGCTTGGCCTGCTGTGATGATCTACCCTAGCTAGGTAGGCTAGGTAGATGCAAAACGTTAAAATACATTCACCCTATACCTAACCCTACAAAATGCAGGCGACTCGAAAACTAGGTTAATCAGAATAGGATTCTTGCCTAGCCTAGTTAGGTAGTAGTAGATATGGGTAGTAGGTATGTATGTCCATGGTAGCTTAAACCTAGGTATTCTGAATAGCCTACCTTCTTCTCTCCCTGCTCCGTGACCTGGACCGACTATTTCTCTTCTTTGTTTTCTTTTTATCGTTGCTACCCATCTCTTAATTAACTGATACAAAACAGAGATTATTTGTAGAAACCCAAATAAATCTTTTATGAATCTGTCAGTTTCACAAATTCACTATATTGTCCAAAAACGTTGAGAGTTTGAGACTGGAAGACTGGGCGTCTTTTATTGATGTTCATAATTCGCAACCACAGCGTAAATACAGTAAAGGTATGTAAAAAAACTTAAATTATGCTTTTTCACTTAGCATTTTACATGTTAAATCGTTTATTAGCTTCATGAATAATTACTTATAGAAATATTTGTTTAATCGGGTGTTTCATCTGTTGTTAAAATGCGCAGCGCTATGCTAAATTTCATAATCGTAAGATTATTCTGGTAGAGTGCGCCTCTATCTTCTGTTTGTAAACAGTTCTTCTTCTAACGCGGAACAAGAAGATTGGTGACTGTGATTGTCGTGCAGCAGCAAAGATATATATACAAATGATGTAACAAGTCTATGCCTCAACAATGTAGAAAAATAGCTAAATGTAACTAATGGAATAAGGCAGTGGTGCAATGGCTCAGGCATATTCTTTCTGCTAATAACTTACCTGGTAATAGAAAAATCAGAAAGTACAAGAGGCGGTTTCAGAAATGGAGTTATACAGATGGTAGTGCTATTGTATGCAGATGATGGATTGATGCTAGGACACACCCTTGAAGAAATAACAAAAACAATAGAAACCTTTATGGAAATAACGAGCGAATGTGGCCTAAATATAAACAACGACATGAACAATATATTGATATATACAACGATTGGTATAGTATCGAACATCTTGAAAATATTGAACACACTGAAGGAATAAAAATAGTTAAGCACATAAAATATCTAGGAGTAACAATCAACAACACGAAAGACTGCTTCAGAGAACAGATAAAAATGGCCCAAATTAAAGCAGAGCAGATGGCAAATATGGCTAATGCAGTCATCAGCAAACGCTGTAGCTGGGTGAAAATAGGAAAACTCTATTAGAAAGGGTTAGCGATGCTATTCTTCATGTATACCATGGAAGTCATGAAACTCGACAAGAAAACCATATGTGAATTACAAAAAGTAGACAGTGAAGTATAGAGAA
The DNA here is from genome assembly GCF_015104395.2 of Macrobrachium nipponense. NCBI lineage: Eukaryota > Metazoa > Arthropoda > Malacostraca > Decapoda > Palaemonidae > Macrobrachium > Macrobrachium nipponense. The sequence continues at coordinate 96,524,995 of NC_087201.1, read as the reverse complement.
CAATTCTGAAAGCACCAAGTTACACAGCAAGTTGTGCGTTAAGATCTGAAATAGGGGCTTCTTCCTGCCACTCGAGAGATATGAAATTTTATCTGAAACATACACTTAAGAGTGGTGGAAATAGGCTTCTATACGAGACATCCATGGATCAGTATGTAAACAAGAAAACCCCTGAATGGTACAAGTAAAAGAATATATGAAAGAATTAAACGTAAACTAAAGTAAAATTGAGGCAGTTAAAGGTAAACAGCTAAAAGAAATAATAAACAACTGGGACAGAAAAACATGGGAGAAAGAAATGAATTAAAAGATAACATTAAGAATCTACAGAAAATATATAGAAAACATAAGAGAAGAAATCTGGTTTGACAACACTGAAAAAACAATGCTGATCTGTAGGGCCAGACTAAGTACACTAGGATTAAATTATATAAATAAAATAAAAGCAGACGATACAAAATGTTTGTGCTGCGAGGAAAAGAGTTAAAATTTAGAACATTAAGATATTTACTTACTGTACTGCCCAGCATACAATGAGATTAGAAATACATATAGTTTTGTGCAGCAACGACATCTGGAAAATAAAGAGGAATTGATAGCTAATATATTCTTATTTGCAGATCTACTGAGGGGGGAAGTTAAAAGTAAGAACATTTTTAAAAGAATTGTGGTACTACAGAGAGAAGAAACTGAAACATATACAAACAAAGGATGAATAAAACAAGAAGCAAGAGAGCCGTTTCGAAGATATGTCCCGCCTACTAATGCTAGTAAATAGAATTTTAGCGTAGCACGCATGCTGAGAACATGGGTGCCCGTACATAGGAGCAAGAGGGGGCACTTGCCCCCACCCCTGAAATCCTGGAAATATATATATATATATATATATATATATATATATATATTATATATATATATATATATATATATATATATATATATATATATATAATATATATATATATATATATTACATTTAACTACATCACTTGATTTCCCTTCCATTGTAGAATACATTCTTTCATTTTAAGTAAATTAAAGGTATCATTATGTATTTACATAATACTTGTATACAGTATATAACTGCGTTGTTCTTTCCAGAAATATCTGAATTCAGCTGAACAGTATATGGAACTATTGAAAAAAAAGTCAATATAACATTGTGTTTTTTCTTTATCACATCTTGCTTTCACTTAAATTATTGCCATCGCAGTTCCACTGTATTATATATATATGGTTATATATATATATATATATATATATATATATATATATATATATATACTATATATATATATATTTATATATATATATATATATATATATATATATATATAATATTATATATATGAATTTGCCCTCTCTTGGAAAATATGCTGCGGGCGCCCATAACTGAGAATAACAGTACTACACTGCTTGGTGAACAAAACTGGCTTAGAAAGAGTAGATCATATTTTACAAATTTAATAATAGCAAGTTATGTCCATATAACGAATGGGCGTGAAGAAGCTAAGATAAATGAAAAACGTAAGACATGAAAACAAAAGAGAAATGTTACTCAAAATTTATGAGATAACAAACTAGGCCGACAAATTAAAATTAAGAGTACTTTAGGTCTGAAATTAATCCCCCTTAAAAACAAAGTATTTAAACAAACAAAAAATGTAATCATGCAAAGCTGTCCTTTAAATGCGTTAAGTGCGGGATTGTATGTAGTGCCTAAATGTAAACAGCGATTTAAATAAATATGACAGAAAAAGTGATAGGATTATACTGGCTCTGCGCTAGGTGTAATGAGGTGGTACAAGAGGAAATGGGAGGAGGAAAGAATAGAATTAAAGATGAAAATAAATGCTTATTTTCAGAATTCGACAGGGGAGCGAGAAGGAGACTTGCATTTAACAAGGAGTTCGAGGAAAAATCAAAGAGTATACAGACCCGAACAAAAAGAGTAAGAAGTGAAAAAATTATATTTTTCTTATGGAATTGATTACGTAAAATGTTTGGGGGACGAGGTCTAATTGCCAAATTGCTATATGCAAGAAGCCCAAGCAAAAGAAATGATTCTCTAAAGGCAACTTGTCTGATGCTTTTACCTGCGATGAAAGACTTCCACGGCTCTCTGTCATGAATACTGGATAGTTAGAGGGGCTTTTAGAATGGAGTGCTCAATCTGGAGAATAGAAAATAAGTAGGAAAAGAGGCGGCCAAATAGAGATCTGTTAGATCAGACAGAATGAAAATCCTGCCTGGCCAATGTTAGATTTGCTTAGCCTTACATAAGGAACATGAAAGAAAGAGTATGCGTGAGTATGGCACTCAATGCTCCTTTTCGATGAAAATGTTTACAAGGTCGTTTACATAAACTAAATGACAAATTTCCAGGTAACGTCCCCACCCACCCCAAGGGATGGTGGATATTTGACAGCAACCACCAAGTCTTAAAAATGAGATATTTGACTTATGGAAGAACGTATAAAATCAATCAACATCTATAACTTCACCGCACTACATGACCTCTGATGGAGGTTCCAGCCTCAGTGACGTGGTTGATATGGTTGCGTTCCACCTCGGTGGTCGCGGGTTCGATTTTCGACCATTCCATTGAGGAGTGAGAGATGTGTATTTCTGGTGATAGAAGTTCACTCTCGACGTGGTTTCGGAAGTCACGTAAAGCCGTTGGTCCCGTTGCTGAATAACCACTGGTTCCATGCAACGTAAAAGCACCATACAAACAAACAAACAAAGAGGTTCCAGTAACAATTATTCGTAACTGCTTTGAACATTCTAAAATGATATTCATCAGTGTAAAGGAATTAGAGTTATTTTGGAGTAACAATCATTCTACAAGATTCTGATCTTTCAATATTTTTCTTATTTTGACTAAACACGAATGTGTTTGATTAATAACACCTATTCTATATAAAGTAAGACTATTCTTAACAGACTATTGGCGTTCCTATGGACACTAGACATATCACGGATTTTATCAACGTATTTTTACATCACCATTGACCATATTTTACACGGAACAACATTGTGAAAAATGGGTGCTTAAAAAAATAAGTAAAGGCTTTAAATATATTGGCGACATAATACTTCTCAATGGCGTCACACATACTGAGACAGTAAAAAAAATGCATGTCCTAAAGACTCATTAGAGATTGATTGATTGTGTCTATCAAATCTAGCGTCACAACATCTGGGTAATTGACACCGAAATAAATTAGATAGAAAAAATTAAATTTTTAATAAATTTCATATAAAAATATCTATAAATATATGTATATAAAAATTTTGTTCATATATATAAGTTCTTACATAGACAATCTATGTATAATTTAAATTTGGTTGAGGAGGCCCGCCTCCCCCATAAATTTATATAACTGCTCTATATTACAATCCTTTCCAAGAATTGTAGTTAGGATAAAATTACCTACTCTGTCACGACCCCAAGACAGGAACCTATGTCTCAAATTCCCGAATGTGGGACATTCAATCAACAAATGTTTCACAGTCAAGGGCACAGTACAGTTCTCACAGAACGGAGGATTTTCACGAGACATCAAGAACCCATGTGTAAGTCTTGTATGTCCAATCCTCAATCTGCACAACATCGTTTCTTGTCTCCTTGGCATATACGGATATGACCAAGGAGACACTGATGACGTGATACTGCGCATTTTTTGATTAGTCAAAATATGCTCCCACTGGGACTGCCAACATTTTTTAATTCTCTGACCTACTAGAGGATACAAATCCCGATATGGTATTAGGCATCTTGTGGGTTCTGGGGAGTTGACTGCCGACTTTGCAAGTTAGAGAAATTAAGCGAAAGACAGTTAAGTATTTCCATCTTAAAATTATTCGTCGCCGTTTTTGTTTTATTTCACGGAGTACTTGATCTATTAATGTGTACTATATGGGGTATGACTTTTATATATATGTATATATATATGTATATATATATGTATATAATATATAATATATATATATATATATATGTATATATATATATATAATATATATATATATATATATATATATATATATATAATATATATATAGAGTGAACTGGAATAACTGGTAAGAAAAGTAAATCAAGTTTGCAAGAAGAATGTGATGAAGACCTATGTGAATTAAATTGAATATGGAATTTAGGACAAAGGCCAAGCACTGGGACCTATGAGGTCATTCAGAGCCGGAACGGAAATTGACAGTAAAAGGTTTGAAATGGGTAACAGGAGGAAAACCTCACAGTTGCACTATGAATCAATTGTTAGCAGAAGGTGGAAAGTAGGCCTGAAGACAGAGAATAGGAAAGAAAGTAAAGTAAAAGGAACAGAAGGGGTTGCAGCTAAGGACCGAAGGCAAGCTGCAATGAACCTTGAGTAATGCCTACAGTGCACCGCATGAGGTGTAATACGGCACTATCTCCCTAGGGGGAAACTTATGTGACAAATTATTAACTGTTAAAGAGTATACAATAAAAACACTTGGATTTAAGATGTGTGTCATGGCTCTGTGCGTTATTTTGCCATCAGTAATTTTATTTATGTGTAGTAACACTAATATAAGATAGTTCCAATGAAGATTGTTTCTATATTTATATACAACTGAGGAGGAAGAAGAGGAGGAGGAGGCTACGGATACGACCAGGATGAAGAAGAAAAAACAGTTTGACCAATTAACAAGTAGCTACGACGCTCTTCTGTTCCCTTTTGATTTCGCATTACGTATTTATTGCATTAATTTGCTAAAAGGTCTTTAGCTTTTGTTTGGAAAATTATTAGTCGAAAGTAATCATTAGGGGTAGAGAGAGCAGAACCATATACTAGCACAAAAATGCATGTGACGTCACAAAAAATGTACTATACAACTGTGTAACTATAGATCGACGACAATATTTCATTACTAAATAAGACAATCTTCGTGTATTTGTTTCCTGGTGATATTATCAAGTTTTGTTCGTCGTTTTATATTTATATATATATATATATATATATATATATATAGTATATATACATATATATATATATATATATATACATATATATATATATATATATATATATATATATATATATATATATATATATATATGTTAGACCTACCAACCCTCCCGCATTCCGCATTGGCACTCGATTCTCCCGCATTTAGGTAAAATCTTCCACACTTTATTTGTTCAAGTTCGTAATTGTTGCTAATGCTTATTTTTCAGTAAATAGAATGATTTCCTCAGTAGCTAAGGTTGCCAAGCTAGTTCTGACCTTCCCTCACAGTAACACTGATGAAGAAAGGTGCTCAATGTTAATAAGAACCTCACCTCTCAGAGAGCCAGTTTTAAAATTGAAGGGACACTAGAATCGCGTATTGCCTGTAAAACGAATGAGTTCGCCCATAAGGCTTGCTATGAGTATAAACCAAAAGTGGTTTACTTGTGAAAGCTAAGTCAGCAAAATATGCATATACCCAAGCACACTCTAACGTTTAACAATGATTTCACTCTATCCTATTCTGCCTATATAATACATGTAATAATATGTATACAACAGGCTATAAACACAGTCATTTTGTCATATGTATATAAATATGCATTTTCCTTTAATTTTGGTGTATTTATTCTTGAAATTATGTATTTATGTTCTTAGTACACAGATAAAATGCAATATATTGAGAATTATTGGATGAATTTTATTAAAATAATGACATTCTGTCTTGGATTTATGAATCTTCAGCATTTTTTTATAATCTCCAGCAAGTTTCAGGTAGGATTGACAGGTCTGATATACATATATATATATATATATATATATATATATATATATATATATATATATATATATATATATATATATATGACTCCCCAGATCATGAATTAATCTTCTTAACTACGAGTATTGACTAAATCCAACTGAAGTCATACCCTTGAAGCGGAAAAGGCAATTTTGATTTGATTTTCTTAAGCATGAATCACCAAATTATGAATGATTCGTCCTATAGAAGAGTAGTACCGATTGGGAATGTTGGTGATAATTCAGGAAATCTTGACTAAAGCAGCTGCCGATTATGAATCTATTAGTTCACAGGTTTTCCTGGTCCATATTTATTACACTATCCAAAAATTTTGCACATTCCTTTATACTTTATTTAAATTCACGATCTTCGAAACTGGCAATTCGCAAGGATGGCCCTGCTATAATAGATTCACATGCGCCGTGCATCTGATATCTACTAGGCCATCCCTTACGACGCTCCTGATTGGCTGTTGATAAGCCAATCACAGGGCTGGAAAGTCTCAGTCTCGATCGAGAGTTCATAGACGTAGGGTGTATGTTCCGACCTCTTTCAAAAATTATAACACATTACACCTCGGTTTTACCTGCAGAAAAGCAGTTTTTCCAAATTTCATCACTAAACATCTTCAAGCCGGTGATTTAAGGATTATAATGATATAAGAAAATGATGTACTTCAGTAAACTTAATGCTAAAATATTTATATTGAAATAAAATTAAATTCTTAATATAAGATAATATATTCTTTCATCCCTGACATGAGATCGCAGTGCATTCATCATTTATCGTTTTGTGTTTCATACATGCAGTTTCGTTGCTTAAATGTCATGGAAAACAATGCTACCAAAAAAATTATAGGTAGGGCTATCAATATGAAAATAACAAGCAAAAGATTAAGAATATTAATCTCTCTTATCTTCGAGTAGTCAGGTGTTGCTCACGTGATCACTCGATGACGTCATCATTATGCTCTCGACCCTCGATAGAGGAAGTCTTATGGGGAAAAAAGAATGTTAAGACTTCATTACCGCCACTATCAGTATCACTATCACCCTTTCATATCCTATAGTGAAAATCTCTATATAAAAAAATCGTTACTCGGATATTGATACCTTATGGAGGAATTTTATTCATCTCATTGATTTTTCTTTTGCTACAGTCAGTCCTCCCTCTCATTATTCCTTTTTATTATATATTACGATTTTCTTCATAATTCTTATATTTTTATAATCCTTAAATCACTCGCTTGAATATGTTTAGTGATGAAATTCAGAAACACACCTTTTCTGCAGGTAAAACTGAGGTGCAATGAAAGTTATAATTTTTTAAAGAAGTCGGAACATACATATCTCTGTGAACTCTCGACCGAGACTGAAACTTTCCAGCCCTGTGATTGGCTTATCAACAGCCAATCAGGAGGGTCGTAAAGGAATGGCCCATACATCAGATGCACGGCTCATATGAATCTATATTATTAAAGGCCCCATACACTGAACAATTGTATGAACGACTGTCTGGACGATTGTCGTTATCGACAAACGCACACACTATTCTGACAGTATGAACGATCTCCGAGCCGATTTCAGTCTGAACAAAGATTTTGTCTCGGGATGACATGTCATCATCTCCAGAGACGCGCGCGATACCGTTATATCGGCAGACAAACAGTACATACACTGAACGATCTGTGTATGACAGACTTACGTCGAAGCCTGCAACCTGGTCGTGACAGATTCCCGCTGAGATCGTTCAAACCACGAGACTCCGCCCATTTTTGCATTCAGACAAGCACATACACATTGTTTTTGCGAACGATACAGACAATCGCTCCAAGTATGGGGCCCTTTATAGTTGCCATGGTTACGACGGAAACTCGGATGATGGCGACGATTATTGCCTGACGACGTCTGTCGTTTTCTTGTACAATCTTACACGCTTTTGATTTGTATTAAATCCTTGTTTGAACTTTTACTCTACACTTCGGTACTTCTGTTTCATCCCCTTCCCTGAGGATAAACCCTGAACTCGCTCTCTGAAGACGTGTTTGTCAGTTGTCTTTTGTCTCTACAGAATTTTCTTTTAATTTAAGCGACAGTTTAGTGTTAAAAGACATTCCTTCATACTTACGCTCATTTCGACAATATAACTTTTGAAAAATTATGTTGATCGCGATGAGTACTAAATTGTATTGCATATCATATTCGTATTCTTCAGTATTCTATTTTTGTCTGCCTACTGCAAACGCTTATTCATAAATTAAAAACCCCTCCTTTTCCATTTCTTTTATTTCTTTCTTATTTCCTTCTATCATTTCGATAACTTGATTAGCACGTGCATTCTGCTTGACACGAAGTACTCATCTCTCATAAGTAATCTTCGGGCGTGGCACTTCCGTTGCTGAAGCTGTGAACCAGGCAATGCGTTTTCATAGATTCATGCCAATTGTATTCGTACACGCGCTTTGCTCACAGTTGCATATTTTTCATGTATGAAACTATATATCTACATAAGCAATAAAGTTGACGCGGCTAATTTATAAGACACATCAAGTAATGTATGCATTCAGGATAGTAAACATTGAGATGTGTCGATCTTTAAGACTGACGCTTTTCTTTCAAGTGTTGAGCAATCCGAAATGCTGTTTATATAGTACTGGTCTCTACTTCTCAAGTCTTGTCTATCAAAATATGGCGCTCAAAATGTAGTGATAATCCAGTTGTCTAGATATAAATTAACATTAAAAAATAATAAAATGCTGTTTTTAAAGCTACCAGAAAGAAGGGTGACAAGTATTCATTACTTCAGGAAATTATTAACAGGGTCTTCCTATATCCTTTTCACATATAAGTTTCTTCCCCTATACATCATTTTTTGTTTACGGTTAAGGTTTCTTCATCTGCTTTGCTAAAGAATAGCTCTCCCAAATCCACTCACCACACGACTGAATGTCGTTTACAGTCATTTTATTACAATGTAGTCGTCATGATTGAACAGAGGAAATCAGGATACGGATACAGTTGATAACATTTGAAATCTCCTCCTTTGTAGCATTCGTAACCCCCCCGCCCCCACCTCCTTCACATTTTACTCGCGCATATCATAGTTAATCAGTCACATCAGAAGGACTATGAGAATTCGAACGATCTGCATTCCCATAGATTTTTTTCCAGAATCAAAAGGGGCCATAAATTCTCCACAGCATTTCATATATGCAGAATAAGTACATAAATTTGCATTGAAAATTACATTAACCCATAGGCATTTGAGTATTTAGAGTACTCTTTCTTACCGTGAGAGATTCATGAATGGGCAAGTTTGCATCCGGTGTCTCACGCTTCCTATTCGGTTTACTTGAAGATTACAAAGTGCGGATCCACTTGTCTTATAAGTGGCCATAGCACCAACGCTCCTCTGGCTTCTGCCATAGTCAAACGCTTCAACGCTGATTCATAATCTCCTTTTCATGATTACCCAGACTGTCTTATTCCCTGCGACTGCCATAAATTGATGGGCTGAACAAATAAATTTTATGCTGCAGCTTTTCTATTATTAACTGCACACACACACATACTTACACACACACACACACACACACACACACACACACACACACACACACATATATATATATATATATATATATATATATATATATATATATATATATATATATATATATATATATATATATATATATAATTAGTTCCACAAGATACTTTTTAAACCTTCTACGTTCTTCCAAATGCACTTGATGGATAAAGAAGCGAAGAGTAACTCTTTGTTCCATTTAATGAGAACACATTCACTGGATTTTAAACAACAATATTCATAAGCATACTTAGGAAAGAGAAAGGCGTCTGAAGAAGAGTATGTTAGAGCATGTATTAGTACTAGGTTACACAATAGATGGAAGCATGAGCTGATAGATGTAATGAAGTAAAGGGACGTTATTTGGTTGAAGCAAAAGTGAAGAATGATGAAATCTCAAGTTTGCGTGCTGAAATTGTTGTAGTATGTATAAGGCCTACTGGACAAAGGTAAGTTTGATAAGAAGGATATGATAAGAGTTCTGCTATTTTCCTTAATAAATTATCAATTATATTTTTGAACACCAGATAATTCAACTATGAATTTCTTTCAGACATCAAATATTTCTTTCTTCCTACAATTTTGTACCGGAGTTCTTGTCTTTCACACTTCTTCGTTAATATCATATTCTTAATTTTTTAGGAAACTGTGTGATTGATCGATTAATTAATTGATTGTGAGTTTTGGGAACTGAGGCAAGTTGCACCCTCTCGTTTTGTCTATTTTTCAAGTGTGTTACAAAATTCTGATTAACTAAAAGCTTATACTATATCTAGACGACTGTTTCGTAGATATACGGGGCCAATTAGCACATTACCCCAAAATATAAAACTAAATATTCACCTACACTGAGTATTTTCAAATAGCCCCCTTTTGTCTCAGCAAACACTTGAAGAGTATAGTTTTTATATCTAATGCTGGTAAATTTTGAAAGATATTTTCGAATCAACAATTACCAAGTAATAATAATAATAATAATAATAATAATAATAATAATAATAATAATAATAATAATAATAATAATAATAATAATAATAATAATAATAATAATAATAAAAGGCAATACGAAACAATTCTTTCGACTTTTTCCCCACAAGGGAACTATCAAAGAATGTGCTCATGGTGGAGTGGTTGCTCTACCTTCAACTACTACCATGCTCATCCATTTTATCTCTGTGGCCAACCTTATCAAAACACGAACTTCTCACCTAGTCAATTCAGCTCATATTGTTTTTTTTTTTTTCTTATCAGCTTTTCGCTATCTTCCTTACCTGTTTAATCAAAACCCTACACTTCATGTATAATCATTTAATGCCGTCCCCCAATAAACTTGCAGTCGCGTATGTCACCTTTCCATTTATATTAGAGAGAAAGTATTTCCTTAACAGTTTATCAAGACACCTTTTTCTCGTCCATAGTAAAGGGCTTACGCGATCCCAAACACCCAAGTCAACTACTCAATTGCACTTTCACCTCTTTTTTTACAAGCAGATTTCACGTGCAACGTACTTCATCAAATGTATGGCGCCTTTCAATTATTCAACTTCAAGACTACTCTCTTTAAATCTTCAACAACCACGTTTACGAGATTTCTCAGATTTACATCTTATATTCTTCTATCACCCGCATTTACCTATCTATGTCCTCCACATTCAACAACTCGTCCGAATATTAATTGCATGAACGTAGGTCAGTATTTTCTTCAGACACCATCTCTCCATTTCCGTCTTTAACCTAAAGTTTAATAATTGCTCATTAGAATAACTTTCTCTGTATTTGTTTTGCAATAATTTACAACACTCTTTATTTCAACCTAAAAAAATCCACTCTCAATCTTCATCACTGTCATGTTTTTCTCTCTAAGTTCCTCCTTTGTTACATTAGTCATCACTTCTACACAATGTTCTCTTCTGACCGCTTCCCGTTTCATTAACCCACTAAATATATGTTCCTGCAGTTGACCTATGAAAGTGACAGGTGTTCAGATAGACTCGGTTCAGTCGCCGGAATTACATAAACGGTATAAATGCCCTTTAAGTTAGAGTCTGCTCAATACCCAGAATAATAAGATGGAACTTTATGAGCATTTCAAGGGAATAATGAACGTAATTTAGGGAAAACATATTTTGTTTATCACCAATTTTAAAAACTTTGTGTCGCTAAGATAGCTGGCATCCAAGCACGATAAGTGAGTGCAAGCACGAATGTTCCTGAGGAGTGAAGACCAACGCTATACCCAACGAAACTTTTAAGATTATTTCTTTTTTCCCATACACACACACACACACACACACACACACACACACACACACACACACACACACACACACACACACATATATATATATATATATATATATATATATATATATATATATATGTGTGTGTGTGTGTGTGTGTGTGTGTGTGTGTGTGTGTGTGTGTATTCATATAAGTCTATATATATATATATATATATATATATATATATATATATATATATATATATATATATATATATATATATATAATATTTTCATGGCCATAATGATAAGACAACTCAGATATTAATTGCATCTCCACTTGATAGCATAAGCAAAAAAAATAACATAGAATACTATGCGTACTGGCGTGCAATAAGATAATGAAAGCTAAGACTGACCAGACGTCGAACAGCAATATCTCACCGGAAGCATAACTATACCCTCAGACGAGCAGATATTACGACTCGTCTGTCTGAGTTTCTCAAGAACAGTTTGAATTTCATGGAATAACACTGCATTAACTTGCGATTGTATGACATTTTTTCTTGTAGCCTTTCAGTACAATTGTAGTATTGTATTTAAACTTAAGACGTGAGAACAATCTGACAAGCTGGACCATACTGGAGGACGTTCTCAGTCTTCAACGCCCATTAAGTCATTCGAACGTCGTAAAGTTAAGAGCCAATGTTTCCCAAATATTCCCAATGATTGGCCACTGAAATCACAGCCATCAGTGTCATCAAAGGTTCGTACTGCTACCTGTTTGCCTGGTAGTTCGAAATGGTCATTCTCAATAGAAATAGTGCCCTGTGATTCCTTCTAATGTGATTGCTCTCGAGATAGGATAGGCTGTGGTAGGCTGTTTGTTTATACCAAGTTTGGAGGTGGTAAATTTTGTTTGTGTACCAAAACCGATGCCTGATTTAGGTAGGTACCTAGCTTAGGTAGCCTATTACCTACCTAGGTAGTAGGTAGATAGCAGTATTAAAGTGAAAATTAGCAAGCTATTTTGAGGGCTGAAAGGTTTCAGGCCCAAAGGTTATTTTTTGCAAATTTATGAATTTAAACAATTAGTAGGTAGTACCTAGGATACCTAGGTAGGTACCTAGCCTATACTAGGTAGTACATTCCTACAGACGTATGATTTACCCTAATGCACTCGAGATCAGTTAGAGGGAACTAGGGTACCTTACCCACTACCCTACAGTACTCTGTTAGGGTAGGCTGAATCCATGTGTGGAAATATAGGTAGGTAGGTAGCTACCTAGCTAGTACTAGGGTAAAAAACCGCATGGTACAGGGGTGGACCATGTACGATCAATGTGTACAACCCCAAAAAAAGTACATTATAACGCGTCCTGACATTGGAGATGGGCATCAGACGCGACTTGTTGTTGGTGAGAAACGGAGCTAAGACTCTACTCCTGGTTGTCAGGACGCATTATAATGTACTTTTCTTGGGGTTGTACACATTGATCATACATGGTCCACCCCTGTACCATGCAGTTTTTTACCCTATAGGTAGCTAGGTACTTAGCCTCAGTGTAAGTTGAAAATGGTCATTGAAGGTTACTACGTAGGGGAAACAACCTAGTGGACTAGCTGATCCAGTCTTGCCCATTTGTTGATCCACCCTCCGAAAGAGTGCTTTAACACGTCCTGACACCCGAGATGGGCACCAGTCACGAGTCATCGGTGTTGGAAGCAACACCTCGAGACCTCTACTCTCCTTTTGAAGTAAGCTAAAGTACTTTTTCTGAGGGTGGATCAACAAGCGGGCAAAACTGGATCAGCTAGTCCAATCGGTTGTTTCCCCTAGTAGGTAGTCGTCAGCTGGTACCTACCTACTATATAGGCTAGGGAGTCCCCTCTCAACTGTCGTAAGTGGAAGTTAGCACCTTTAAGATAATTCATCATTGTTGGATGTGGACATGTACCTTAGTAGGTAGCCTATGTGTATTAGGCTAGGTAGCTATTACTACTAGCCTAGGTACTCGCTTGAAGTTGAAGCAATTTAGGTAAAGGACTAGGTGCAGTGGCGTGAATCCCGCCAATTGCCGACTGGCATGTTAACCATCCTTTGTTTGTGACACTAGGCTAACTAGGGTAAAAAACCGCATGGTACAGGGGTGAACCATGTACGATCAATGTGTACAACCCCAAGAAAAGTACATTATAACACGTCCTGACACCGGAGTGGAGGTCTTTAGCTCCGTTTCTCACCAACAACAAGTCGCGGCTGATGCCCATCTCCGATGTCAGGATGCGTTATAATGTACTTTTTTTGGGGTTGTACACATTGATCATAAATGGTTCACCCCTGTACCATGCGGTTTTTTACCCTACTACCTACCGACTAGGTAGGCCTATTTACTGTTTTTTCTTGTTTTACTTACGTCCCCACAACCGGACCAACATTGTTACATGGTTCATCCTAGGCAAGATGAACGTTGTGGTGGACGGGGTGAGCCGTGGCAAGCTTGGTCTACTGACGAAGTGGACACTGAATCCACAGGTATGCACCGACCTGTGGAAACGGTGGGGGATGCCGTTGATATGGTAAAATACAGAATGGCCGGCCTCTACTGTAGTGGCACCACCTTCCCGTAAAAGTACTTCAACACGTTGTGTAATCCAGGATAGGCATTAGTCAAGAGCCAGCACCCGTGGAGTCAACACCTTCAGACTTTTACTTTCTTCTTGAAATAAGTTTTTTTTTCTCCCAAGTCACAAATGAAGGCCATAATTTCTGATTTTGTTTACAATGTTGAGGAAATATTCTCTTCCTGTATTCTGCACTCCAGTCATAGATCTGCAAGCTTGGGCGACACACAATGCTACATGATTGGTCCGGTCTGGATGTCTGTCAGCAGCTAGAATTTTGGAATTTCACAATAGCGCTATATTGTTTTGGCTAAGTGACACTCCCACGCCCACTACCAGGAGAGAGAGAGGAACTAGCTCAGCACTGAAAATCAGTTGTTTCT
>NC_087201.1:96386895-96499881 GCF_015104395.2 Macrobrachium nipponense | reverse complement strand
CCCGAGTGTACGTTCTCCCTCGGAGACCGTGCAGCCAGTTTCGGCGCCAGAGTTCGCTCGGCGCCAAGACGCGGCACGGAGCAGAAGGCTGGTGAGAGACCCTCAGGGTGACTCTTGCCAGGCCAGCGGCCGCTCTTGCAGCGACCAGCTGGTAACCCGGGTTTTCCCCCCCCCCCCCTAAGAAGGCTCCTTCGGGACCTTCTAAGGGCCCGTCTCGCTCCGGCGATTCGGGGAGCTCTTCTGCTGGTCCTCCTGCTCCCTCGGGAACAGGGCCCGTCTTTTCTTCTACCAAGGAGAAGAACGACGGGAGCCAGAGGAGTTACCAGCTTCGGCTGGCACTTCCTCGCCTGGTTCTAGCGGTTCTGCCGCTAAACCACCCAGGATCCGCCTCGGCTTCTCGTTAGCGAGAAGTACCGAGTGGACGGTCTTTCGCGGGAGACCGTCCAGCCAAAGTCTTGACGCCCGAGCTCGCTCGCCGTCAAGACCGAAGCGCGGAGCAGAAGACTGGCGAGAGTCGTGCAGACGACTCTCGTCAGGCCAGTGGACGCTCTCGCAGCGACCAGCTGGCTGCTCGGGTTGACGTGACGGTCGCTGACCAGCCGGACGAGTTGAGGCGAGGAAGGGGTCCCCGCGGCCGTCGGTACCAGCCACGGCTGGTACCAGCGGCTCGACGCGCCGAGAGGACGCTCGCCGGTCTCACCGCGACAGCGAACCTAGCAGGTCACCTGACGCCGCTCCCATCGGACCGGGCGAAGATGGTAACCAGCAACAGCTTCGCCTGACGCTAGAGATCAGCGTCGACGTTCTCAGCCGAGCCTCTCCTGCGCCCCAGCGCTCGGGCAAGGCTAGGCCTGCTGCTCGATCGCCACCGCGGGTTGACGATCAGCAGCAGCCCTCCAAGCACGCTGGTCCTGCCAGCGAGCTAGTGGGGGGGCGTCAGGTCTGCCTCTCCTGTACCTTCAACCTCCTCGGGCTACACCGGGAGGAGCGAGGTACCTATGAGTGATCGCGAGAGGTGCGTCCGCTCGCATCCCGCTATGACGCCGTATGGACCAGGCACGGTTCTAGGACCGACCAGGACATACGTGCAAGTAGCTGGAGGCGACCGTCAGGGGTCTGCCGCTATTCCTCCTTCGGAAGGAGGAGTATCTCGGGATCTGTTCTTGTTGGAAGGACTGGACGGTCCTACTCCGCAAGACGCGGTTACTCCCGAGATACAGAGGAAATTGCAGAAGTCATTAAGCTGATTCGTCAGCATAATGACCTTGCGGAAGGATTGCTGCTCCCACCAGCAGAGCCCACGAGTCGTTTTGGGGCCCGAGAGGGAACCAAACCGACGGTGGGTCTGCCGCGATCGGAGCTTGCCATTCTGTCTCGAACCAGAGTCTCTCGTCTCCGGACAAGAAGGCTCGCTCAGTTCTGGCCGGTCGATCAAGCTACTCCATCCTCCTCTACTGCGACAGCGGCGTTTCTACGTGTCTTCGACACCGTATTTAAATACTCCTTCGGTCCTCCTGAGAGGTTTCGACCTCGACGAGGACTGGAATGAGTCGGAGGACGGTATCGGCTCTCCCCTGTCGGTGTCGATCAGCCTCACCCAGACGACGTTCACAGTGGCGGCAGACCCTTACCTACAGTGAGAAGTTCGTAACCCTCCGCGGGAAAACGTTTTTCTCCTGACGATACGTTTTCCCAGACTCTGAGAGACCATCGCCGCAAGGCGATGGCTGCTCCTATTCTTCTCCAACTGCTAGTTCCACCTGGGAAGGCGAGCGAGTATCCAATTCCTCCCCCATTCCCTCTCTCCTTACGGCTACGAGGGAAGGGGAGGGATCCTACAGAGATTTCTCTGTAGGATCCCACGTTCGGGACTGCGCTACCGGGGGGACCTTCGGGTCCTACCTGACCGTAAGCCCCGGTCGTTGAGGAGGGACCCTGCCCCATTCTCGATTTCTACGGAATCGAGAGGACCACCAGCCGATATCGTTTGACGAATTCGGTGGGGGGTTTCGCAGACTGCTTAGAATTCTAAGGAATTTCTAGCGCATTCAGTGTGTTCGAGTTTTTTACGATCTCCAACACTTAGGCTAGACCACGGTCTAAAGTGAGCGAGACGAGAATCCCCGATATTACATGATAATCGGGAACCTCGCCTATGCTCGAATTCCTGGAATTTTCTAGCATTGGGAAGAAGACTGCTGCTGAAAGAAACTATCTTACAGTAGGCGACCAACCTGGAATAGAGAAGATTGACGGGAATATCCAGTTTGGCTTGAACTATCGTCTTAGTATTCTGTTCACCATTGAAGCTTTCCTTCGAGGAAGACTTCTCCTTCACTCTTTGATAGAGATCGAAGGTGGTCGATCTCCAATCCTTATTTTGTTTTCTTGAAGGAAAGAATTTAGGATGGAGATCGTTGTTCAGAATCCTACAAATATACTACGTATATTAACCTCGCGACATGATTCTACTAAGCAGTTGAATTGTCCGAGGGGTAGGCGCATATCCTAGTTATCTATGGATTGCGACTTAGAAGAGAAGTATTCTAATTGAACTGCAACTCGGGTTGCCTGCAACCTCCCAGGAGTTTTTCAGTTTCAATTTTATATACTTATGGTTTTGTCACGACAACACCATTTCAACTTTTATATTTACCGAAATTCGTTTCGCCTAAATATAATTTGCTCGAGCATATCTTTTATGCTCGGTAGTTCTAGCCGAACGCATTCCTTCATGGAATAATGGATTACATGGCAACTCAGGATGACGAGTCGGCGAGAGCTCAGGCTCAACTACTGCGTATTGAACTGCCTGACAGCAGCTCAGTATCAGCTGGCCTCCGAGATGCACGGTCAGTTTATGTCTCTCTCTCCCCTGGTTTGATTGACTACCGAACCGTATCTCTGCCCAACAATCATGGACTTAGGTCTCTGATTAATGGGGATTCTCGCAATAATGAATGGACCATCTACTGCTGTGAAGCTAGATTCCATCGCCTTCGACATTGCGAGAATTTTCAATAGAGTATCTCTTGGACTCTTTCATCTTTCTGTTTACCGCACGGTAACAGAAGTCTGTACAAGTCTCCCGCTGCATCGCACTGCGATAATGCGAATGATTTTGCAGACATCTGAGTTTGTCTTCAAATATCTCGTATTCGTAGGTGTACAATTGTTCATTGTTCAACCCGAATTACGAGATGTGTCAGAAGACATCGCCTACTCTCCGACCTGACAGCTCTACTTCCAAATGTTCAGCCCATGAGAAGCAGTTCTTCAGGCGGCTTTCCCCTGTGTTTTCATTACTGAAGAACGCCCCGCTTTCATTGCAACTACGACTTCTCACCGGACAGCAATGAAATAGCGGTTAGCGTTTTCAGTCATTTGTGAAGCACAGGTTATGAATCTTGAGAATCCTTCTCTCGATTCGTCTGTGAAGACGTAGGTTGCATTCAATATCTACCTTCGTCTTCAACGGTACATAGTGTTGTTTCTCCTTAGCTGAGATTCAACAACCATGAGATGTTTTGCCTTCAGGGACCTCGGTCTCTAGAAGGCAATTGACTTTCGCCTGTTGGGCACAATGCCTTAAGAGAATCATCACCTCGCTGTCCGCATTGGTGACAAACAAATACATTATTTGTTTGGTCTCTCGGCATAACCCTTTAAAGGCGAAGGTCACGTGACTTACTCGGATGCTTTGACAACTTGCCTCCTACCGAACGCAGTCAGTCGGCAGCTGTCAGAGCGGCCGAGTCAGTTACGAACTACGCTGTTGACTTAGTTCGGTGTTACAGAGCAATCATTACTTCGTTTTTAATAGCTTGTCACAGTACCCATACCATCGACACCCACCATGGAGTGTCGGTGTCCTATCCACTACCGAGAACTTCGCTGCATGGGGATAGGAGGATGCGAGAGACTTCGTGGCAAACGGACAGACCAGTATGGGTACTGGACATCACCGAAGTAGAGAAGAGGAATAGGTCATGCGACTATTTCCTTCTTTTCCTCTGAGAACTGCATGACTTCTCCTGCGAAGTCAAGCATCCAGGGGATGGGGATCCGTGACGCTCGATTTCGTACCGAACTTCGTAGCGAAGACTCAGAACCCTTCGGTCCCTGACGATTGTTTCGAGTCGTTCACAATCCCCTCCCTAATGGACTTCACCGCCTTCGATGCGAAGGGAGATGCTGCCTTGTCCGCAAGAACTTCTCCGTGGCGCAGGTACTGAAGGCAGGGGTCTGGTCCAACCAGACCACATGCCCTTCCTTCTACCTTCGGGATATTGCCCACAGGTCCTTGGATCTTTTTCCTTGTGACCCGTGGTGGCTGCTCACACGTTGTGTAGCGAACCCAGACCCTCGCAGGCTGAACAGCATCGAGTCCTGGTGTGACTGTAAGAATGGATGAGTGAATGATAGTGTGACTGGCTCCTCTTCCCATCTTTTTCTTCCCTCTACCTGTGGTTAGAGGGGACACGGTCGTCACCCTGCTGGATTAGGACAAGATGCAGGTGAGCTACTCAACAGAGGCCCCATCCTATCCCTTTCACTAGGGATAGGAGCGTATATCCACCACTTCCTCCAACAAGGGGGAGGAAGTGGATGCCAGCTTGAGACAACCCATACTTTATGTGCCTCTTGCAAACAGGAACAAGTTCTTGCTTGCTGGTACGAAGAGATACGCTTGCCTCTCTCTTAGTACTCGGCCCAGAGGTCTGACCATTGATCCTGCGGTGCACACCCCGATCAATCGGACAGAGGCTTGGATCCCTCCCTCGCTCTTACGACCAGGGGAGGCATTCCAGGGATGGACGAACACAGTCTGTTCATCAAAAGACTCAGATTCCTCCCACCAAGAAGTGAGTCTTCCTATTGTTAAAGGACCGATGGTTTGTATTACGTATCGGAACAATGACAATTTGTCGAAAATTGCATTTTTCCTAACTATACAAACCTTAGGTCCTTTACATATAGTCCTCCATGCCACCCCTCACTCTGCGTATTTTGCATGGGCCAAAAGCAAAAGTGATTTGTTTACCTCCCAATGTCGGACAAGCAGTTAACTACCGTTCTCCCCTTGTTCGAAGCTTACAACCGTTCCAGCTGCCGCTAGCTACTTCCTATTGTTAAAGGACCTCAGGTTTGTATAGCTAGGAAAAATGCAATTTTCGACAAATTGTCATTTTATCAACAAACCCTCCAAGGAGGGTGAACCCTGTAACCCAAGCAACCCCCAGAGCGCTTCCATTTTAGAGGCCTCTGACTCTAAAGCAAAAGAAACTGATGAAAAAGTGTCTTCCCTCACCAGAAGTAAATTAACTCCCTAGGAAGAGGGGGCGACATTACACTAAATCAGCCTGAGGGCCTCTCGATACTTCCAACGACAAATCGATTGAAGAAAAGGAAGGAGACAAAGGTACAACAGCACCTAGTATGGGGTGTGACTGCGGCAGGAGACAAAGCATCGAGGCAAGGAGAAGAAAACACCTCCCACGAAGGGAAGGTAGAAACTCTACAATGCTCCCTCTTACTATGAGGTAACTTCCACTGCTCTCTAGGCCATGCAAGACATTCTGGGCAGGGATTCGTTATGGTACAAACATTAGCACCACATCTACTGCATGTGAAGTGTGGGTCTGTCGGTGAAGAAGCCAGGAAATGAGTACACGGGAAACCTTGAATTCCTGGGCACATACGTTGGCGAGGCCAAGAAGGAGCAGAAGAAGCCATATTACAATCACAGACATAATCACAAGCGAAAACGGGCAATGAACCGGTTAAAAGGCCAGGAGAGGGCAACCTTGACTCTCACCCAGGCTGTTAAGAAAATGGCTGAACGCTGTGGCGTGGGTGCGTGGTCTTTGACCAGTTTTCACCCAATAGTATACGCATGCTTTGCCAGATCTCACAAGATTCCTTGCTTTTCATCTGCGATTTAACCGGATCCAGCTAGGCGCTAGAAAATTATCCTATTGTTAAGACCTCAGGTCTGTAGCTATGAAAAATACAAATTGTCTTAGATAATATGTCATTTTATGATGAAATTGATAAAAAACCTGGAATTTGTGGATATTTCTCATAGAAAAATACTGCGAGTAGGCAAATTTTCTGTGAATAATTGGGGGAAATGTTCCCAAGAGAAATCCGCAAGTACGGGGGTCCACTGTATATCTCAATAAGTCTGTATTCATTTTATATTCATGAAAAAATTACATTATATAATTCTTTCTAAGAGGTTTATTTTCCACAGAGCTGAATGCACATGCTAAGCAGAACCTACACATTCCAAGATGTCTCGCATGACCGATGTGTTATTTGAGGAGGATGCACTAAAAGCTCAGCAACTTGAGTCTGGCAAAGCTGTGAAACGCTTCACACACCGCCATCGACCAGAGAGTGGTCAGCTGAAGATACGCCTCGAGACAGGTCATATAATATGGGTTGGATCAGCCGGAACTTCAGAAATTATGAGTAAGATATTTTATATTACTTTATTATATGACATCTCTTATTAAAATAGTAAATTTTGTTTGTTCCTATGCGATATACAAACTCTTGGTCCTTTACATAAGAAATTACTTTCAGCGTAGGCTGGAATATGGCTGTTAAATTCATGAACAAGGTGGTTAGGCAGTAACTACCATCTGGTAAGCGGGTAGGCCCGCCTCCCTGGATGTAAACACTCCACTTTGCTTTCGGCCGTCTTTCGATGAAGTGTGTTTGTGAGCTCTTGCTGACGAGCCATTAATTACAATTTTCCTGGTGGGATCTTTACTTTGTTATTTTGAATGAATATATTTGTATACTGTATTTTATATTAATAATGAATTTACTTTAATAATTAATATGCAAACCGACTTTTTGTGATATTCTTGCTAGCCGTCTTTCTGCTTTGTGTTAAAGGTCAGCGGCAAGGGTGTGCCAACACCCTTATATATTTTCGCCCTTTAACATTAGGACAAGACGTATTCATCCGAAATTTACGCTTGCGCTTGAAATTACCGAGGGGAACTTTGGAGGTTTGTCCTTTGTTTCTTCTGGTATTTCCTCTTCTCCTTTGTCCTTTTGCTAGCTATTGGATGAAGATAGGAGAGGGGGCATGTGGCATTTGTGTTTGAGGGATCTCCTCTCATTTCGGAGGGTGGTGCCCTTGAATGCGAGAGGAGTATCATTATTTATTTTAAATAATTTTTTCTTTCTTTTACAGGCTAGTAGTGGTGATAGTTGATTACAGCAGTAGATGTTTGGATATCTCTTTGTATAGACTATACTAACCTTGGAATTGTACCTGTGACTCGTAGCATGCTGTGATATTGGTCATCAAGTGTGTGTACTGCTCCCTGCTGGAAATCATATTATTTGAGATGAAACTTACCTACTGTTAAATTTTGCTATATCTCCCCGCCGATTAGGTGAGTCGGCATTCAAACAAAAAAATCTAATGGCTGCCCAGATGACTCTAGTTACCAGTTCACCTGTTCTCCACCAGGTGTGTTTCGAATGTTTTAGCTCTTGTCAGAATTCTCCTTGCCGCCATTGCAGCTAGGCGATTGTTGGTATTATATGAAGTTTGGCTGTTTTACACCTGTTTACGGTATTGTAATTTCATTTACCTAGGATATCTTCCTCCGGAAGTAAAACCAATAACATCAGGCTATGTAGGGATGTTTTGATGTAACCAGGATGGTGAAATTGGAAGTTGATCAACATTCTTTTGTACTGGCAGGGGTACAAGGTGTGATTTTGGAACTACTGGATGTGAAGAATGTAGGGAATTGTTCTGAGAATTTATGCCTTGATATCTCAGATATAAGAAAGACTGGAACTAATAGATTGCGAAACCAATTAGTTAGATCAGAGCTTAAACCTGTCAGGCTATCCCTACTCAGACTAGGCATTTTAGTAGGCTAGTATTGACTTCCATTGTAGCTCTGCCTTCTGCTCCCCACTCAGTTCAGGAAAAGTGTAACGAGAAGTTAGAACATTAACCTATTTTTAGTTCTAATACAATATGAACTTTGTTCGTGACGGGAACGTTCCGAATCCCTCCAGTGTGCGCTCATTTTCGCGTTCCCTGTTAGAAGTAAGGTGTTGGTGCCCTCGTCTGTATGTAGCCCGAGCCTATGACTGCCTTGCGACAGTTGGAAACGTCCGCTGCCAGGGAACCGGGTCGGTTCTCGGGATGATGGGATTCTGTGCCCTCCTATACCTACTTCACCCTTTTCATGGTCTGAATCTCGTTTTAAGGGGGCCAGCCGGCTAATGCCATTCTTTAAGGACAGGACTTTGATATTCATACCACTTAATAAGGTGACTTGGGACATCTCCAAACCGCATATGATTTTCGCCTCTGACCTTCGGTTTTGTGATGCCAGGGCGATTTATCCCAAAAATAGTAACCATTTTTCAAATTCTATCTCCTCCCATGATATTTAATATTAAGACCTGGGATTACTACCATATATAGACCTGATGAAGACCTCCAATCAAATGAGGAGTTTTTTTCTAAAAGTCATTTTTTTGCTAGATATGAATTTCTCATGGCAAAAAAATAAACCCTATAAATTAGGAAAACAAAATTAAAAAAAAAAAGACAAAACAAAAATTGGAAAAAAGGGCTTTATTTGATTGTTCTATAATGTCTTTCTGAGTTATATACCAAATTCCAATGTTATAGCTTTAAAATTAAATGAGAAGATAGATTTTGAAGGTCAATAACTATAGTTTTGAGATACGGGCGTTCAAAGTTTTTCTTCGTATATTTATAACGACAATGTTAATAAATAATGATTATTATGAATGTATATTTCTTTTTTGTGTATTAATAAACCAAAACTATTTTATTTATCATAATTTAATCATAAATGATGATCCCTTTGCTCATATATCGTAGCTTGGGGCACTGCGTCAGGCAAGACAGGGCACTCCTTCCTACGCAACTCTCTCTCTCTCCTTCACTAACTCGGCTTATTACAGCGAATTTTCTTCTTTTGTATGTTAGCTAGATGTTTTCCTAGTATTATCCGTTTTGGCATGATGAAATTCTTGCCGAAACAAAAATAAACAAACGTAAATGCAAGAGAATGTCAGGAGATGAAATTCGAAGGTGTACTCTCTTTTTACAAAGACAATGTTAATAAATCATGATTATTATGAATTTCATATTCCTATTTGGGTATTAATAAACCAAAACTATGTTATTTATTATAAATTAAGATCCCTTAGCTCAAAGATCGTAGCCTGGGGGACAGTGTGACGTGTGCTTCAGGCAAGATGGGGGCGTTTACTTACTACGCAACCCTTCCTCTTTCTCTTCAATAACTACGCTTATATCGCATATATCATGATATTCTGTAATCATATTAGAGCGAATTTTCTTCATCTTTATGTTAGCGAAATGTTTTCCTTGTCTTTTCCTCATTTGCATGATGAAATTCTTGCCGAAACATAGATAAACATATGTAAAAGCAAGCGAATGTCAGAGGTGAAACTCGAACGTGTAGTCTACTTGAAGTCTGTGCTCGCACTGAATCATGGTTCAACTTAATACTCCCTTCTGCGACCCACGGAATCTCTTCAGATGCCATTTCTCACAATTTCTTTGACAATAATTATCAAAATTTGCGATAACAGAAGAAATATTCCATTTTCTTGTACGGATGAATGTTTTAGGCATATTGAGTTATGTTTACTAATTACCCTGTAACTACGAAAGTAAGAGGAATTTTGACAAAATATTTCATATACGTATTCTCAATTGCCATATGAAGCTCCATGAATTTTTTCATGACTGCATTTTTCGTCCTATACCCCCATATATAAGGGTTCTGGCCGGCCCCCGTAAAGCGTTCACCAAAGGACCGTTGAAGAGTTCACATAAGGACCGTTTCGGTAAGCGTGATGTTATCATGCATAGGCTTAATAATATATGATATAGGTGTAGACATTTTATTGAGATGTTAATGTATCTGTAGCGAGTTTTACACGTTTAGATATGTCGACTCGGTTGACTGTTTATCTGTCACGTTTTGGTTCTTCTAAATTCTTGTATGCTAGCATATTTCTTTTTCTTCGTAATGCTTGTGTTTGTTCTTTGCGTATTTCCTCTTCTGCTATCTGTAAATTGCTTACTACTGCCTCGATTAATGCTTCTCTTTCAAGTCTACACTGTCTCTAGTATCTAAAGTTCTCGCCGAGTTAGATATTTTAGCTTCAGAGATTTCTAACTTAGTTTCATATAGGAATGCTTTCAAGTATGTATGATCGCTTTCGGATGAGGCGGGTGCGTTGTTGTAACTCCTCTCCCACCGCCTCCCACTTTTGGCGCTTCGTTCTCTCTCTCCCTCTCTCCCTCTGTCGACTCGTGCGGACTGCGGACCAGGGTTCCCAGACGTTCGATAATTATCGTACAAGTACGATAATTTGACCCCCTGTACGATAAACGATTATTAATCAAAATACGATAATTTGAAGAGATTTGGTACGTTTATTTGGTCTTATACATCTGGAAACCCTCCTGTGGACATTGTTGATTCGTGTGAACTCAGTTGACTCGTGCGGAGTGCGAACTTGGCCGAGTCCCGAGTCGCTTAAACTGTCTTGCTCTCATTGAGTCGTGGTGGATTCGTTACAGCACTTAGCTGCTGTCACCTCTTATTGATAAGTGTCGCTTTTTGTCGACAAGGGTTGCGGAGAAAGAGCAATCCTTTAAGCTCTGTTTACCTCCTGTCGGCAGCTGTCTCCTCTCGTCGCCCGCTGACAGAAGAAGAGTTTGAAGGGAGTTGCAGGAACTCGTTTGGGCCGGTCGGCATTTGTTGCCTCACTACGCCTTGCTGTATCCTCATTTTGTTGAGGATAGAGGCCACATAGAGAATATATCTTAATTGTCTTAGCGTATTTGGCGCACTAAATATTGGAGAAGAGAACCAATGCTTTCTCCAATTTGAGAGCATTTCGTAACTTTTCTCGTCCTCGGACACAATCTCCCTTTGTGTCTGCTCTGGCTTGTCGTCTTGTCTTTTAAAGTCGCAGAGAGCCGAAGACCGCCTTTTGCTGTACAACACTTGTTGGTCCTTTAACCATCTTTATTAGGAGGTTCGCTTTCTTTCTCTTTCCTGTGGGGAAATGAACTCGAGACTGACAGACATGCTGATGGATTTTCAGTTTAACTTGAGTTATTATCTTTTATGTACGTTGTCTTGTCTCTGCGACTTCTTAGAGAGGTGGAGACGCCAACCCAGCGGGAGTGTTTAGCAAGGAAACAAGTAACTCATTTCTGATGCTGCTGGGTAATGTCCTCATGCTTATACTCACTCTGTTTGGAAGAAGTGAGAACACTTTCGCTTCCTGTCTGATTATGCAGCTCAGGATTATCTATTGGTAGTCTTATTTTATACCATTCGGGGGATAAGTGCAGATTCAGGTTCTGGAATATGGACAGTTGGAACCTCCTAACATGCATGGAGAGACTTGGGACCAGTATGTTATATGGTGGAAACAGTGAAGGGCAGTTGTGATTCTTTTTGGTGGTCCTCCACTGGTTTATTCTCCCTCTTATAGCTTCCTTTGTCTTCAGCAGAGATCTCTCATAAGTCTTTTAGTAGGAGATTGTTTATAGAGGGAATGATGGTCCAAGGGTAATTCCTTAGGAAGACACCCATAAGTAATTGGAGATATTCTTGGACATTTGGAGACTGAATAACAGTAAGTGTCTGCCCATATACTTGTTGGTTTTCTAGCATGGTTTTAGTGCCTTTCCAAAGAATGGTCAGACTTATGGTCCACATGCAGAATGTATTCATTCCACTTACCATACATCCACAGTCATGAAAGTTCCTTCAAGAGGTTTTTACGAGGAGGTATTGCTGTTCTGTGCACTTTGTTTGAGTTAGTGTGCAGCCCTCTATAAGTTATGTCGGGACTTGTTGCCCATTGGTAGATGGTGTCCACTTTCGGAGCAAGACACTTCTACTGAATCAGTTATTCAAGTTAGCCCACTCTGTCAACAGTATTCCAAAGGCCAAGGACCTGTTGCTTCTTCTGGCCCAATTTCTGTGCACTATATTGTTAATTCTTTATATCCCCATTCTTATCTAGTGATGTGGGGATGACAGTTAATTATGCATGCTTGTCGGTCAAGATGAATAGGCATGTGCTGCTTGAAGATTTTAGACCAGAAAGAAACTTCCTATATGGTAAAGGGCTTTTCCTCATTAGGAAACATGGCCTTACGGGTTATTTTCAGATAATCATGCTCAATTAATGTACAGTTTCAGCGTAAGAATTACGACTTACAAATAACTTTCATTAAATTTGTAAGTAATCCAGAACCAACTTTGGCTCCAGGACTGTAGGAGGGACACTTTAACCAGGAATCGTCCATTTGGTTCTTAAACCTAAGTCCAAGTTTTGGTCTTTTCCCTCTGGCATGCATCATAGAATGGTCAACTACACCTGGTAAAACTTTTTAGATGTCAGGGCAATGGAAAGACATCAGGATGCTTAGCAGGTTTATTCCCGGTCAGAAACAAAGTCTTTGTGGGAAGTTTGCTGCTTTGAGTGAAATGAAACAACATATTGGTTTGATCATCCATTCTGTGGAAGGACAGTGTTGTAGCAATTGGGGATTCAGGAAGAACAACTGCCTACAAGGGCCTTTACATCTGTAAGTTTGGCACTTGGTGTGGATTTAAGGAACACTCATTTAGCTTCCTAGCATGTAGATGAGCAGGGACAGCCGAATGATTACTACTACTTTGTTGGCCCTCAGGCTTGAGCAATGGATGTTTCCTTAAATTTTGCCTAATTCAGACTCATAGGCCCACCCCTTGCATCTACTCTGAATTCTATTGAGCAATTTCATGTTCAAGAATTGGTTAGTCTCCTGTAGAGCCCTTGTAGCCTCAGGGCAAAACTTTTCAGAATTTCCAATGCTCTGGGTAGATGTCTCATTCTTCCGTTGAGAAGAAATCAACTCTACTACACAATTCCATACAGTTCCATTGATGTAGGCATCTCCTTAACTGCTTGGAGAGGTTAGAATGTTCCCTCCAAATAATAAGATTTTCAAGTTATCATAGAATCTGCCCTTAATTTAAAACTGCCATGGCCTGGGGTCAGAAGCAGTGGTCTGTGTGTTGCTGAGGGTACCATTCTGGAGGAATTTTCAGCACCTGGAACCAATGTTTTCTGTTTAGAGGAGATAAGACTTTTCACTGTCTACTTCCAAAGTTATCGTTCCATACATACTTTCCTCGGTATTGCATCAAGTACTTTTAGATCTTGCTGAGGACCAGCACTTAAGGTGTTGAGATTGAAGCCCCTTCATCTCTATACATATATCAGACTCTATACATAGGTATATCACTCTCTCTGGAGTTTAGATGTGGGTTTAAACTTTATCTGAATTTACTGTAAAACCTTTTATTTAGCAGTGGTTAATAAGTAAATTTTAAACATCTAACTCACCTGGTAGTTATATATATAGCTTACGTCACGGCAGAATTTCAAAACTCACGGCAATTGCCGATTGGGTAGTCAGGTGTACCACCTGTGCGCCCTCTACCCAGGTACCTAGAACCATTCCAACTATTCCTCAGATCTTCCCTGCCGCCTCATCGGTGACATCGTTGGAATTTCGCTCGTTTGGCCCGTGTTTTTTCGCAGTTATTTGGTGAAGTACACTTTGGCTTTGCTTTGGATTTCTTTGGAGCCTTTTAGATATTGTTGGTTTAACTCTTGCTGGTTTTGATCTTTCGCTTGGATTTTTCAACATGGCTAACTCTGCTTCGATTGTGAGAATGTGTGTGAGAGGATGTAAGACTCGGCTTGCTAAAGCCTCGTTAGATCCTCATTCAGTTTGTATAAAATGTAGAGGCAAGAGTTGTGAGTTGGATGATAGATGTGAGGAATGTGTAGATTTACCTGAGAATGAGTGGATGGAATATTACCGCTATGTGCGAAAGTTGGAAAAGGATAGGATCAGGAGAGCGAAGAGTAGTATGTCTCACTCTTCTAGAGATAGTCAGGGAATTGACAGTTCTCTTTCCCTTGCTAATAAACCTATTGATCCTTCATCCGTAGTGGTAGTTCCAGATCCCCCTACTGATACAGGTAATGGTCCAACTTTAAAGGACATGATGGCGGCCATTCAAGCCCTTGGTGAAAGGGTAGAATCCCTAGCAGAAGACAGGGAGAAGTTATGGTCGAATGTGAGAGATTTAAAAAACACAAGTGACAGTGCTAAAATCAGTGCAAGTGCAGTGGAGGGTGCGGCTGCTCTGATCTGTCGTGCTCCTAGCCCTAGACCTCTTCCAAGCTCACCAACCCCTGTGAGAAGGAAAGTCGACAGGCAAAGGGAGGCGAGAGGTTTTAGCTCCCGAGCAGTCGTCCCCTCGAGCGTACCTGTTGACGCTTCCCAGGACGCTCACCCTCGCCATAGGAAAGGCGAGGTAAAATTGTGCTCTTCGTCGTCGGACGACGCAGTTCCCAGACAAGGCTGGCGTCTTACGTCGGAGTCAAGACCCCTCAAAAGAGCATATACTGTAGAGCAGCGTCATGAAATGACACCTGAGGCCCCAGGATGTAGCCATTGGAGCAGCCCGGAGCGCTTCCCTTCCAGCTCCGATGGTAGCTCTCCTACCAAATACAGACGTAAATTGTCGCACAGGCAGCTGTCGTCTTCGGTAGGAGACAAAAAGATGTCGGAAGCTTTTCTGCCTTCGGTGCATGCTCCCCCTCCTCCTTCGGATTGGCACTCGTCCCCGGAATGTTCGTCCCAACCCCTACGTGATGTGGAGAGAGAATTGGATGATGTTGCGGCTTCCCCAGTCTGTCCCCAGCAGCAAGAAGCTCCGCAAATAGCTTTGCTGCAAGACATGCAGCAGAAACTCTCCTCCCTGATGCAGGTCTGGCAACCTGCAGCAAAGAAAGACGTCGGTAATCGTCCAGCTCAAGATGTTCCAAGTGCTGTAAGTCATCCTGAGGAAGCTTTTGACGTGTGTCGCACAGGCGGCAAGCGTCCAGCAGAAAGCGACCTCAAGGTTCGACAGGACAGCAAGCGTCAAAAGATTGGACGCCAGGACGCCCGAGTAGCTGGACGCCAGGACGTCATGCGTCAGGAGGCTGGACGCCAGGACGCCGAGCGTCAAGATTTTGGACGCCAGGATGCCAGGCGTCAAGAGGCTGGACGCCAGGACGCCAGGCATCAAGAGATTGGACGCCAGGATGCCAAATGTCAAGATTTTGGACGCCAGGCGTCAAGAGGCTGGACGCTGTGGCGGGATCACAAGCTTATGAGAAAGCAGCAAATCTCCCCCACATAAACTTAACCCGTCTGGCTACCAAACCCACCCTCAATCAGGCTTTCCACTTAACACTAGAAAATACAGCAGGACAATTGACCCATACCTACATACAGAACAAAAAAACACAAACAGGTACTCACCTCTGACTTCTGATACTCAGGGCTAGGCTGTGCTGTCCACTGGATTTAGGCTATAAGCTAGCCGACACACAACCACCGCCGACAACCAAACACAAACCAACCACCCGAGACCCACAACCCCACAACAACTCAATAACCCGACAAATCACTGCAGACGAACACCAACAGCCTGAAAGAACACGACAACCACACGACTTCCCCCAGCACAACAACCCGCCAAAACCAACACTGCCCCAACCACCACTCACAGACACCGAAAATGCACCACAAACCTCTTCAACCTCACCACAACCAGACAGACACACGCACAACAACTTCACCACCCCAAAAATCTATCAAATAACACCAAAACAACTAAACACCAAAGGATAACTGCTGCCAAAACCGACACTAACTTCACCAGATGCCTCACTGCTTACGACTCTTGTAACAGACTTCCACTGGCTTACCACAGAGCGCCACAACAGACATGCTTCTGACCGCCATTTAACCACTCCCATTCATTCTTCTACCAATCTCTCTCTCTCTCTCTCTCTCTCTCTCTCTCTCTCTCTCTCTCTCTCTCTCTCTCTCTCTCTCTCTCTCTCTCACAACTTTTGGAGATGTTGTCAAATATAAACTATCATTACTCCTCCATATTACCTCCCCCATTACATTTAACATCTCCTTACACTCACAACATCCACACTAAATTGCCTTTTGCAACACCCAAGGATGCTCAGATGCAGCCCCCCTGGATCTTGTTTGAGGACCATCATACACTCTTTCAGTTACTTCGTCATTCACTTCTTCCAAACCACTTTCTTTCAAACTCCCATTATCTCCCTCACTACCATCCTCCCAAATTCCATTCACTTCTTCACCGATGTCTTCTAACTCTGGTTTCAACATCTCCCCTATTTCGGCCACCAAACCACTCAGTTCATCCATACTTCTGTCAAACTCCTGCAAAGACTTATCCATCCTGTCAACTACCTCCTCACTAGTCAGTTTCCTTCTCACTGAAGTTTTATTTGTCCCTGTCAACTCGAACCCACATACACTACAAGCATCATTCATTCCCTCAAAGTCATCTGTAGAACACGCTTTATCAACCGTTTGCACCCTACCACCAACCGCCTTACCATGCTGTTCACGCTTTTCCCTTCCACTTCCTCTCTCCACACTCTTCCGTTTTCTTCCATTCTCAACCAACACCAACTGTCGATCTCCCAGACCCATTTGTTCACCAACAGTCGGCTCATACTTATTCACCCTCAACCACTCACTCATCGCATTGTCCCAAACATACTGTGGTACTTCCCTCCACTTACAGAGCTGGTTATGGTGTGCCCTAACCTCATCCATTCCCCCACCAACTCGCAATTTCCCCAAAACATAACTCAATCCACTCGGCCCCACTGCCAAAATCTCAAAAGGCCCTTCAAATTTCTCCCTTACTTTATTCACATTCATTCTTCCCATCTCAACCACCTCTTTCAACACCTTATCCCCAATCTTAAAACTCTCAAACCTTTCACTCGCTTTCACCCACAAATCCCGATCACCTTCTGACAGACCCAACCGCGGTCTGACAATCCTTTCAAAATTCAACACATATTTACAAGGAGACTTACCTATACTCTTCTGCAGTGTGGCGTTATATACCCAAACTGCACGTCCTACATACATATCCCAATCCTTGTCGCCCTTACTCATCATTCGCAAAATCTCAGTCATTGTCCTAACAGTCCTTTCAGCCAACCCATTTACACTGGGCATATACGGAGTAGAATACACATGCACAATACCCCATTCCTTCAACATTTCTTCAAATTCCCATCCCACAAACTCAAGTCCATTATCACTCAACATTTTTGCTGGCTTACACACACACATGGGCAACATCACTTGACCCACCATTCGTGCAACAGTTTCACTCCTCTTATCTTTGATGGGAACCACATAAGCAAATTTACTCATGTGATCCACCATCACAATCATCCCCACGTGTCCTCTCACAGTCTTAGGCAAAGAAACACAATCAATCACAAGCATTTCAAACGGCTCTTTGATCTGCAATCGCAACACAGGTGGACTTGCATGCACACACTGATACTTTCCCCTCTGACAGTCTTCACACGTGACAGCCACATCCACACAAATCTTATTCAACCCAGGAGCATACAATCTCTCTCTCATGCATTCCCACAACTTATTTTTCCCCATATGCCCAAACCGATCATGCACCAACAAACACTCACAGCTGACTCAACAGAAAACACCGGCACATACACTTCCCTGTCATACACCCCTTCCTGATGCAAAAAGTACACTATGTTTTTGCACACCACAAAACATTTAGCAACCCTCTTATATACATCCAACTCACATGGCCAGTCTTCCACACGCACTCCTCCCAAAACACATTGTCGCAACACACTCATCTCCAGGCACTCGCTTTGCATTTCCCAATCTCTTCCTTACTCAACAGATCATTCTCACTCCTAGCAATATCAATCATACCCACAAAGTTTGCTACAAATACATTACCATCTTGAATCCTAGCTACTTGTCTGCCCCCCTTTCTAAGAATTCCATTTCCTATATCTACGTCTATATCGTGATCCTCAAAAAATCTATCCTTATTAAAAAGCAAGATGGCATATAATTTTCTCCTATAACTATAAAGTTATGCATTACTTCAAGATCTCCCAACCTAACCTTTAACCGTACCTCTTCCCATACTAAAACACTTCCTTGTCCCAACCCATGTATTCTCACACTTGTAGACTGCCTTTTCACTTCCCAATCACATCTCTCAAGTTCACTCACCAAGGAAATTCATACCCCTGTGTCAGCCAAACTACAGTACTCACTATCATTTACTTGGACAAACGTCACCATTTTCCCTCGAGTCCCATGCATACACACATTCACTACCATGTCCACCTGGTTATCCACATCACAATCCTCCTCATCACATTCATCCTCAGTTAATTCCCCATTTCCACAATTCTGACTCAGATCCCCTTCACAGTCCCTTTTTGTAACCAACCAATTACAACCACGTTCCCCGCACTGAATCATCAAAACCCCACGTTCATTACCTGTACTCCAGCTTCCTCGATATTCAACCGGTCTGTCCCATCCAGAACACAACAACACTTTTATTCCAAACAACTCAGCTACTGCTGACAACAATTCATGCAACATTTCTCCTTCCCCACCTTGTTCCTCTGCATATGCCACTTCCTTCTGCACATCACTCATCAACTTCACTCGCAACTCATTCACACTACCGGGTACCTCTTCAACCAGACCCTTACCTTCCAAGTTTTTCAATGCTGAAAACAAACATTCACACATTCTGTCATTCCCTTCAAACCTCTCTTTTACAACCAACCCCTCAGGTACCATATTCGGATCCCAGTCACTTTTCACAACACCACTGTCCTTACCATGCATCCTAGACATCGTATCAGCAATCACATTTTTACTCCCCGGCACATATTCTAAGCTAAAATCATTCACTCAAATCCTCAATTGTCCTCGCAATCCTAGCATTCACACTTTCCTTCTTGATCATATAAATTAATGGCCGATGATCTGTCCTTATGACAAACTTTACCCCATACAAAAACACTTTCAACACTTTCACACAAAACCTTATTGCCGCAAGCTCCTTCTCAACCACCGAATACTTAAGCTCTGCTTTATTAAAAGCTTTACTCACATACGCAATCACTCTCAATTGTCCCTCCCCATTCACGTCTTGCATCTGCACCAAGCATCCTCCCATACTAAACTTACTAGCATCAGCATACAACTCAAGCTTACTGGCATCCTCACTTTAGTCCGGAAAAGCCAATGTGACGTCCCTAGCAGCCTCCTCTTTCAATCTCTCAAATGCTCCCACCATTCGCTCATCCCACCTCAGCTTAGTACAATTTTTCTTCCTGGTCCATTCAGCCAATGGCTTCCCTATACCCGAACAATCCCTAACAAACTTCCTCACGAACTCAATCAAACCCAAAAAACCCTTTAACTCCCGCACGGTCCGGGGACGTGGAAACTCCTTTACTTATTCCACAAACTTTTCACTCTTCCTTACACCACTCGCACTCACCTTATGACCCAGAAATTCCACTTCCCCAGCCAACCACGTACACTTCTCCAGCTTCACTTTCACTCCAACCTCTTCCAACCCAGCAGGTGCATTAGCCAATCCAAAACTTAACCTCTTGAATTGATAGTGGCAGCTACCACTTGAAAAAGCCGTAACATGCCTGCTCCCTTCCTCAAGAGGCATCTGGTAATAGCCCCTTACCAAATCCAATTTTGTGAACACACTCATCCCATGCATCTTATACACGCAATCAGACAGCACATTCATCGGGAATTGCTCCTTCACAGTCACTTCATTCACCTTCCTGTAATCCACACACATCCTCAAACTCCCATCTGTTCCTCAATCTCTCGGGCAATAGGTGCAGAAAAGTGTCGGGGATGCTGATATATGGGGGTATCGTCATTCAAAACTATCTTAAACTCTGGAAACTTAGATCCCCTGAAATCCTCGTCACCCCGACTCAATGCACCCCGCCTATCCCACAACATCTGCATCAACCGCTCCCTCTCGTCATCACCAACATTTTCATCCACCTCAATTCTTTCTCTCAACTCATCATACTTCCACTCATCACTTCCTTTTATGCTACCTGTCATCACCCGCTGCGTCCTAACATATATTTCGTCATCCACATCCAC
Source organism: Macrobrachium nipponense (assembly GCF_015104395.2). Lineage (NCBI taxonomy): Eukaryota > Metazoa > Arthropoda > Malacostraca > Decapoda > Palaemonidae > Macrobrachium > Macrobrachium nipponense. The sequence continues at coordinate 96,479,681 of NC_087201.1, read as the reverse complement.
CAATGTATACAACAACCCCACACAATCACCTTCACGTATACCGCCCACTCGCTTTTTCCTAACACTCGGCAATGAGGTCACAAAAACCCGAGGATTCTCCATATCCAAAATCCCGTCGTACACATGCACGCTCGCTCTTATCAACTTGTTCGCATCCACACCCTCAACCACATATGCACACTTGTCACCTTTGACAATCCCAAGACTATCGGGCCACACAACTTTCACACTAACAACTTCTCCAACTTCTCGGGGCACTTTTACACTCTCTTTCGCAACCAACGGCACTCCCTTCCATATCTTACTGCTTACCCCTCCATCCCTATCCAAGTACAACTCTCCATGTACATTCCCCTTCTTATGCAACTCAATCATATTCCTGCTTGGATGGACCACCATCCCACACTTCTTCAGGAACCTGTATCCTAACAACATATACTTATCACTCATTCCCTTGATCACACAAAAGTCACCTTCATCCATCACTACCCCTTCGATTTCTACATTTTCACGCAACATTCCCACCACAGGCATACCCAAATTTCCCATTCCTTGTACCTCCCCTTTACATTTCCTAATTTCACACTCACTCCGCGACTTGTCACATCCATTCTTAAAAAGAACACTGACACTGCACCCAGTATCAATCTTAGCAACCAAACACACCCCTTTGCACCTCACTTTTACACTCATATATTCATGAGCTCTTCCTCCAAACCCTTTTTCATGCAACAATCCTTCACGCACATGCATCACTCTTACTGACTGCACACCAGAGGACCCACCTAACTGAATCCCCTTTGTACCTAGTTTCCCAAACTCCCAACCTGACTCATCCTCTTTCGCCTACACACACTCGCCACATGACCTTCCATTCCACATTCAACACATTTTGCCCGCTGTTCCTTACACATCCCAGCATAATGCCCATTCTTCTTGTAATTACCGCAAACCTCAGTCACACGAGTACCTCGTCATCCACTTCCTATGTGCCCTACTTGCCCACACCTGTAACATTTAATTCCCTATCCTTCTTACACTCGCTCACTAAATGCCCTGTTTGCCCACACCCGAAGCACGCTCCCAACGCCCACCGACATTCATTCTTCCTGTGCCCTAGCTTTCCACATCTGTAACACTGCTGCTCTTGTTCACGACTAACCGACCCTACTCTTCCAACGCTTGCACTCCAATCTCTCTTAGGGCTAACCATACTTACGTTACTGGCTCTAACACTCCTATCAACCACTTGCTCTGCCATTCGCCTTGGCCCTTCCAAAACTGCCTCCCTATAGCTCTTAAACTCTGGTATAACATCAGCCATTTCAGTCCTAACACTAACACTTCTACTCTCTTTCATACACCTATCCAACTCATAATCCTCTACTATTTCCAAAATGTTGTTCCACGACAACCTTTCATTCGTCCATTGCATTTTCTCCTTAGGTTTCAGATTTACAAACTCATACACACACTCAGGCACAGTTGCCAACAACTTCCTCACTAACTCTTTACACTCATTTATCCCTTCATCCCCAAACTTTTTCCTGGCTAATGTTTCCAACCTGCACACATACATCGACAACGACTCACCAACATTCATTCTTACCTCATCAAAACCACATTTTCTCCTATATCTAACACTACTCTTTATCCTCTTTGCCTGTTCCACAATCCTGACTTTCACACTCTCATAAGGCACATTCCCCACACTCATCATTACCCCATACATACTCAACAAAAATCCCGTCAAAAAGCTACCCAACTCTCTTGCCCAGACTCTCTTGTTATCCCCACAATACCTTTCATATTCCTTAAAAAAATCCCCTATGTCCCTACCACCATATTCCTCGTATTGTGTACATCTGGGTATCTCTCTCATATATACAGCCTTTTGTACACTCTCACTTTCGCTACTAACATTCTGATTCCTCTTAACCTCGTCCGAATACAGCGAATCAACTTCCATACTAACATCCATGCTCCTGATTTATCCTCATCCTGTCTCTTTCCCTTCTTTCCTTTACCTATCACAAACAAGTCACCTTTGTCACTTGTAGTTTCATCCCCTCGCTCTTCCACTGTCTTTACCACTTCTGGCCTATCACAAGATCTAGTAGGCCTACCTCCTACAGCTCCCTCTCCCATGAACCCCTTCATCATCTCCTGCACTGCATTCATCATCACTAAGAATTTTTTGTCCTTTTTCTCAACCATTCTCTCTTCCGCTCCTTTCACTTCTTTCATTTCCACTTTTGCACTCCTTAGCATTCCTCTCATTGCTTCTAACTCGTTCTTCAGCTCCTCACACTCTACCCTTAACCTCTCATTATCCACTTCCAATTGTCCTCTTACTTCCCTCTCCAACCTCAACTCCTCCTTCAGCCTCTCCACCTCACTCAATCCTTCCATCCCAAACTTTCTCACCACTCATACACACTGGCCTAGACCAATTGTCCTGCAGCTGCCACACCAGCAGTCCCTGTTCGGGTGCCAAAAAATAATGTGGCGGGATCACAAGCTTCAGAAAGCAGCAAATCTCCCCCACATAAACTTAACCTGTCTGGCTACCAAACCCACCCTCAATCAGGCTTTCCACTTAATACTAGAAAATACAGCAGGACAATTGACCCATACCTACATACAGAACAAAAAAACACAAACAGGTACTCACCTCTGGCTTCTGATACTCAGGGCTAGGCTGTGCTGTCCACTGGATATAGGCTATAAGCTAGCCGACACACAACCACCGCCGACAACCAAACACAATCCAACCACCCAAGACCCACAACCCCACAACAACTCAATAACCCGACAAATCACTGCAGACGAACACCAACAGCCAAAACAAACACTGCCCCAACCACCACTTACAGACACCGAAAATGCACCACAAACCTCTTCAACCTCACCACAACCAGACAGACACACGCACAACAACTTCACCACCCCAAAAATCTATCAAGTAACACCAAAACAACTAAACACCAAAGGATAACTGCTGCCAAAACCGACACTTAACTTCACCAGACGCCTCACTGCTTACGACTCTCGTAACAGACTTCCACTGACTTACCACAGAGCGCCACAACAGACATGCTTCCAACCGCCATTTAACCACTCCCATTCATCCTTCCAGCAATCTCTCTCTCTCTCTCTCTCTCTCTCTCTCAACACACAACTTTTGGAGATTTTGTCAAATATAAACTATCATTACTCTTCCATAACGCTAGGACGTCAGGCGTCAAGAGATTGGACGCCAGGACGCCGAGCGTCAAGAGTTTGGACGCCAGGACGCCAAGCGTCAGAAGTTTCGACTCCAGGACGCCAGGCTTCAGGAAGATAACAAGGAGACGACGAAGAGGAAACATGACGTCACTATTTCGGTCCTAGGGCAATCAGAAGAAGGAAACGATGACTTTCCCCCTTCTCCTGTTAATCCCGTAGAAGACATTTCCGACAAAGATGATCGAAAAGAACAGCACCCTTCGTCGGACTTAAAAAGACTCATGAGTGTATTTACAGGAGTGTTTCCGGAGAACTTTATTCCGGCTGCCCCTCGTTCCCCGCCTTCAGAATTTACTCTAGGGAAGGCGTCAAAGAAGATCAATTTTACAAAGATGGTTTTGTCACGCTCGTCCAAGAGAGCGTTGAAAATAATGAGGGATTGGATGGAGACTAAGAGGGACCAAGGAAAGACAGTATTCTCGTTTCCTCCTGCCAGATTAGCATCTAGATCAAGTATCTGGTATGAGACTGGAGAAGCTCTCGGCCTGGGAGTTCAACCTCTTCCCAGAGGGACTTATCGAGTCTAGTGGACGCCTCTCGTCGGATGGCCATGGGAAAGACTAAGGTTTCTTGGTCAACATCAGAGATGGACCACCTCCTCAAAGGAATATTCAGAGCCTTTGAGGTCTTTAACTTCCTAGACTGGACTCTGGGAGCCTTGGGAAAAAAGATAGTCTTTCAAGGCCGCTGACACCGAAGAGCTGGTACATCTGATGTCTTGTATTGATAAAGCTCTGAGAGATGGTTCCAACGAGTTAGCGGCGCTTTTCTCGGCGGGAATCCTTAAGAAAAGAACCCAATTTTGTTCTTTCCTTTCTAATGGGGTCACGCCTATTCAGAAAGCAGAACTGCTTTATGCACCTCTGTCCGCACACCTTTTCCCGCAAGAGTTGGTGAAAGAAGTCTCCTCTGCCTTAGCCCAAAAGGCCACGCAGGACTTGATGATGAAGGCAGCGAGGAAAGTTTTGCCAGCGAGTTTTGTAACGCAGAAGGTTAAGGAAAATGCTCCTGTGTCTCGGGTTTCACAGCCCTTTCGGGGTAGAGCCCTTGTTAGAGGTAACACGAGACCTACGGGAAGGAGTACAAAGAAGAAAGGCTCCAGACAAGGGCGAAGCAGGGTCTGACGGCACTCTTCTTCAGACAGCGGTAGGAGCCAGACTGTCCAACTTCTGGCAAGTATGGGAGAAGAGAGGAGCAGACCTTTGGTCCATTCAGCTGCTCAAGGAGGGGTACAAGATTCCTTTCCTGAGAAAACCTCCTTTAGCAGTAAAACCAATTGATCTTTCGGCCAGATACAGAGAGGAATCCAAGGCGCAGGCGATACAGCAACAAGTTTCTCTGTTGTTGCAGAAGGAAGCAATAGAGAAGGTTCGAAATCTGGAGTCACTAGGTTTTTACAGCCTATTATTCCTGGTTCCCAAGAGCTCGGGGGGATGGAGACCAGTACTGGACGTGAGTGCTCTCAACGTTTTTGTACAAAAAACGAAGTTCACGATGGAGACAACGAAATCAGTTCTAGCAGCAGTCAGACAGGACGACTGGATGGTCTCTTTGGATCTTCAGGATGCGTACTTTCACATCCCTATCCACCCGAACTCCAGGAAGTACCTGAGGTTCATCTACAAAGAAGAGGTGTTCCAGTTTCGGGCTCTTTGCTTTGGCCTAAGCACCGCTGATAAACAACGTAGCAGAAATGCTACACACGAGAGGTATCAGGGCCTCACTGTATCTGGACGACTGGCTCCTCAGAGCCCCTTCCTACACTCGCTGCCAGGAGGATCTTCAGACAACGATGCGTTTATCAGAAGAACTAGGCCTTCTGGTAAACCAGCAGAAGTCACAACTGACCCCATCACAAGAGATCCTGTAACTGGGTATGAGGATTCAGAGTCAGGGTTTTCGGGCTTTTCCGTCTGCGTCAAGGACGGAACAAGCCTTGTTAAAGCTGCAGCACTTCCTAAGGAAACGGACATGCTCTGCGAGGGAATGGATGAGTCTGCTGGGGACCCTTTCCTCGCTAGAGCAGTTTGTCTCCTTAGGAAGACTAAACCTTCGCCCACTTCAGTTCCACCTCAATCGGCACTGGGACAAGGGGAAGGAACTGGAGACAAAGTGCATTCCTGTGTCAGAGACCATGAAACGCTGTCTACAGTGGTGGAACGACCCCGTCAAGCTTCAGGAACGCATTTCCCTAAAGCAGAGGAACCCAGACCTAGTGTTATTTTCTGACGCCTCGGACTCGGGGTGGGGAGCAACACTAGGAAAGTTGGAGGTCTCGGGCTCCTGGACCAGAGGACAAGAGAGGTTCCACATAAACCAAAAGGAACTGACTGCAATCTTTTTGGCTCTCAGGAGTTTGAAAGCTCTGTCCAGAACAGGGTTGTGCAGGTCAAATCCGACAACACGACGGCGTTGGCCTACATCAATAAGCAAGGCAGAACCCACTCCAAGTCCCTGTACGAGACGTCGAGAGAACTCCTTCTCTGGGCGAAAGAGAAAAACGTGACCTTAGTAACACGGTTTATTCAAGGGGAAAGGAATATCAGGGCAGACATCCTGAGCAGGAAAGGTCAAGTCTTGGCAACGGAATGGACTCTACATCAGGAGGTCTGCAAGAACTTGTGGCGGATTTAGGGACGTCCATGCATAGACCTCTTCGCCACAGCACAAACGAAGAGGGTGGAGACTTACTGTTCTCCCGTACCAGATCCCGAAGCGACTTACATAGACGCGTTCCTCATGGATTGGTCGCACCTAGACATTTACGCTTTCCCTCCGTTCAAGATAGTACACTAAGTGCTACAGAAGTTCGTGTCTCACGAGGGCACCAGAATGACTCTAATGGTACCATTTTGGCCGACAAGAGAATGGTTCACAGAGGTACTGGAATGGATGGTGGACACCCCCAGAAGTCTCCCTTTGAGAGTAGATCTACTCAAACAACCCCACTTGGAAAGGTATCACCAAAACCTCCAAGCTCTTCAAGTAACTGCCTTCAGACTATTGAAAAACTCACAAGAGCTAGAGGCTTTTCGAAGGAGGCAGCAAGAGCGATTGCAAGAGCAAGGAGGTCATCCACCATTAAGGTATACCAATCCAAGTGGGAGACATTTAGAGGATGGTGCAAGGACAACTCTGTTTCCTCTTCCAGTACCTCTGTGACCCAGATAGCTGACTTCCTTCTGTACCTTAAGAGGAGTCGTAACTTTTCAACCTCGACCATTAAGGGATACAGAAGCATGTTGGCAGCGGTCTTCAAACTCAGGAACTTGGACTTGTCTGACAATAAAGATCTCCAAGACCTTCTCAGATCCTTCGAAACTACTAAGGAGAGACTACAGTCCTCACTAGCGTGGAATCTAGATGTAGTCCTGAAGTTTCTCATGAGTGATAGGTTCGAGCCTTTGCATGAAACATCATTGAAAGACCTCACCATGAAAACTCTTTTCTTAGTTAGTCTGGCTACAGCAAAAAGTCAGTGAAATTCATGCCTTCAGTAAAACTAGGCTTTAGACATGGCAAGGCTATCTGCTCTTTACAGCTGGGGTTTCTAGCAAAGAATGAACGCCCATCTCAGCCATGGCCCTAAGCGTTCGAGATTCCGAATCTATCAGATATCACAGGTGAGGAAAAAGCCCTCTCTGCAAATGTCAAAGAATGCGCTATCATTTTTTATCAGACAATTAGTAAGGGAAGCCCATTCGGAATGTACTGAGGCGGATCTCACGCTGCTGAAAGTCAAGACACACGAGGTTAGGGCGGTAGCAACCTCTGTAGCCTTTAAGCAGAATAGATCCCTTCAGAATATCCTGGACACGACCTTCTGGAGAAGCAAATCAGTGTTTGCTTCGCACCACTTGAAGCAAGTGCAAACTCTGTATGAAGACTGCTACACGCTGGGGCCATTTTTAGCAGCTAATTCAGTAGTGGGAGAAGGGACTACCCCTGCAACCCCATAACCCAATACCCTTTTTCTTTTCTCGGAACTATTGAATTTTTATGGTTGTTTTTTTTTTTGGGGTGGGAGATTGGACCGCAGTCTTCCACAATCATTGATTCTTAGTCAGTGGTCAGTTTGTTCCTTGGTAGCCCCCGGAACAAGGGTATTGTAGGGAGTCTAGTCACATAGAGGTTATGCACCGGTTGACAGCTCCTAGAGGTCTTCAGCCCCCTGGGTGGATCGCTGGATCTCTTAAGGAAGGCAGACATAATGAGGCAGGATATCATTGAAGTCAACTTCCTCAACAGGTAGGAACCGTAAGTTGGTTTTTATTAACACTTATGTCAATTCCAACGATGAAAGCTGTCTCTGACCCGCCACCAAAGGTGTCAATCAGCTTTATATATAACTACCAGATGAGTTAGATGTTTAAAAATGTTATTTTCATGATAAAATAAATTTTTGAACATACTCACCTGGTAGATATATATAATTTAATTCCCACCCTCCTCCCCTCTAGAGACTATGGGCATGGAAGATCTGAGGAATAGTTGGAATGGTTCCAAGTACCTGGGTAGAGGGCACACAGGTGGTACACCTGACTACCCAATCGGCGATTGCCGCGAGTTTTGAAATTCTGCCGTGACGTCAGGGACATAAGCTATATACTATATAGCTACCAGGTGAGTATGTTCAAAAATTTATTTCATCATTAAAATAACATTTGTTCATGAAACTTACCTGACAGATATATATATAGCTGTATTCTCCGAAGTCCGACAGAATTTCAAAATTCGCGGACACGCAGTGGGCGGCCCAGGTGGTAGTACCCATTCCCGCCGCTGGGAGGCGGATATCAGGAACTATTCCCATTTTCTATTCATATTTTTTCTGTCGCCGGTCGGTAAACAACTGTTTACAGACCTCCCGCCTAGGATTTTGAAACTTCATTAGCCGCTTAAGTATCCTAATTATTCTTTCGATTATTGACTGGGATTTGTGGCTAGGCATACGCTATCGTTAAATTTTTTTCATTGCATTTGATGTCCTGAAGCTAGTTAGCCTAGTTTTCAGACTTTGTTGTCTGCATGGGGTAAGGTGAGGCTACCGGAACTTTCGGTAGACACTCGCTTAGTATATATGCGTTTACATGTTTTCTTTGCATAAGTTCAATGTAAGTTAGTGTAATGTGTGACTGATTACGGAAGAAGTAGGATTCATGTACGCATTTTAGAGCGGGTTAGAATCAGGAGTTTTCCTCCACAGTAAACAGAAGTTAGAGATAATGAACCTTCTAACCTCCTGTAGATTTTATTTTGCCTAACCCTGTGGTATGGCTTACGGGCCTAGAAGAAGTGTCTGCTAGAGGATTACATCAAGTAATCTTAGACTAAAGTGCTCGCTCTCCAATCAGTGTTGTGAAGTGTTGGTGCCCTTGTGTTGTGGAGGGGGCGTCAGATCGGCCCCATAATGCCTCTAGGCCTGGACCTCTGTCGGACTCCCAGGACTCAGGAGAGGGCATGTCGAAAGCCGCAAGAGGGTTTACGGGGGCTCCCCACCGATCTGGCGTCCCTTCGGCAGAACCTGTTGACGCTTCCCAGGCTGCTAAAGATCGTGCACGTGCACGAATCTTGAAGGATTGCTTCTCGTCCTCCGAGGCGTCCTCCCCGTGCAAGGGTTGGAGCTCTCGGAAGGACTCGCGCCCTCTAAGAAGCTTTAGAGAAGAGGACGCTTCACGTCCTCTCTCTCGTCAGGAGGGAACGTCAGATCGGCCCCATAACGCCTCTAGGCCCTAGACCTCTGTCGGACTCCCAGGAAACCAGGGAGAGGGCATGTCAAAAGCCGAAGGAGGGTTACGGGTTTTTCATGCTGATCTGGCTTCCTTTCGGCAGGTCTGTTGTCGCTTCCCAGGCTGCCGAAGATCGAGCACGTGCACGAATCTTGAAGGATTGCTTCTCGTCCTCCGAGGTGTCCTCCCCACACAGGGGTTGGAGCTCTCGGAAGGACTTGCGCCTCCTAAAGAAGCTTTAGAGAAGAGGACGCTTCACGTCCTCTCTCTCGTCAAGGAAAGATGTAGTAGAGCGAGAGGATGAAAAACAGTAAAGAGACCACATTTACCCTTTCGAAGAATGCGCTGGTTTTTCCTCTTTTCCTAAGGGACATATTAAGGAGGCTCATTCATCTTGCCAGAAGAGTGATTTGAGCCTCCGCGAGTGAACGCTCGTTTATACATTATTAAGGAGGCTCATCATTTACCAGAAGGAAGTGATTTGAGCCCTCCCTGCGAGTGAAACGCTCGTTTATACATTATTAAGGAGGCTCATTCATCTTACCAGAAGATGATTTGAGCCTCCTGCGAGTGAACGCTCGTTTATACATTTATTAAGGAGGCTCATTCATCTTGCCAGAAGAGTGATTTGAGCCTCCTGCGAGTGAACGCTCATGAAGTTAGAGCTGTTTCAACCTCGCTAGCATTCCAAAAGAATTTGGTAATCAAGGACATTCTAGATTCCACCTTTTGGAGGAGCAACTCAGTATTCGTCTCCTCTCCTCATGGCGCTCCGTATACGTTATGTACGTTCGCTTTACTTCGGAAAAGCAAACTGATAAGTTTTGACGTCCGGCAAGCTGCTTTGCAGTCAAACAACTTATGTCTCTGGTTCGGCATAAGAAGGGCAATTTAGAAGTGAGGAAGCTTTTGGAGGTGTTCGACGTCCTATAAGTAGACATTCTCCAGGACGCTCGCAAGCACCTTGCGAGGGTGTCTTTCGGACGCTCGGCGTTCCTTTGCTGAGTGCGTTTCTGGAGATGTTCTTTTGCATTACTAAGACGCAAGTTGTCGCACAGGCGGCCACTGTCTTTGTAAGTAGGTTTGAAGGTCTTTAAGGCCGTCTTGAAGACGAAAGCCATAAGTCTTCCTTAGTGTTCACACACTTCAGGAGCGGCTTGCGGCTCTCCATGGAGACTCGCATGAGGACGTCCCCTTGAAAATATTCAACGTCATACGCAAAACGCGGTTCGTCATAACATGAGATGTTGGCAAGGTCGCTCGCCAGGACGCCTCTTGGCGGGCCTTGCATGCATCAGGGCGCTCAACGAGTTCCTCTGAAACGTCGTTCAGAAGACTTGGTGTTCTCTGCTCAGACACGCTCGTAGCTAAGCAGGACGTTTTTGAGGACGCTCAGCAGGACGCTTTCCAGGACGCCAAGCAGGACGCTTTTGAGGAGCTCGGCAGGACGCTTATGAGGACGCTTTTGTGGACATTCGCCAGGACGCTTCGGTGAAGCTAGGCAGGACGCTTTGCGAGAGAAAAGACTTTTGAGAAGGCGTCTTATTTGCTGTTCAGGACGTTTCTTAGGACGCTTGACACTTTCTAAACGCTCGGTCAAGAGGAGGTTTTTTCAGGACTCTCCACAGGACATTCCTTTACAGGAATTTAAAAAAAAAAAAAAAAGGATTCGGAGTTAGCGGAGAGACATACCCGAATTTTTTCTTCGTTCCCTCTTTCCTCTTCATCGATTTCTCTGAGAATCGGGAAGATTATATACTCGGATTCCTGGGTGACTTTCGGTCATGTTAAAGGGTTTTCCCCTATTAGCAAAGTGCTAATAGTTTTTGTCAAGTAAGGACGTTTTCCCCATTGTCAAGATACTAAACGTTATGTCAATTAAGTGGGGGACCCCTCTATAAATGGGGTAGTTCTCATTGACATAGATTTTAACGTTTTTATCGTTTAAGCGGATAAACTCATTAACAAATTTCGGAAGAGCTCTCATTCATTTTCAGAGGCTCATCCGGGGAGTAAGAAAAAGACTTGTAGACTAGATCCAGGAAGTCTTATGTCCAATATCATAAGAACATTGAACGGTCCTTTTCGATCCTCGGTTCTCTCTTGATGATCTCTATTCGAATTTTACTCCCTTTTCTTGGCAAAGAGTCTTGGCAAAGAGTCAAGGAGTTCTTTTAAAAGTCTCATTCATTAGAACGTGGACAGTCGTTTTCCTTTCTTTCTCTCTTCCTCGTCGAGGAAAGATGTAGTAGAGAATTCGATGTTCAAATTACTACAAATACTTAGGTAGTTTATCTTTGCGTCATTTTGCTAACGCATGGGTCAAGTCATATCCGCATATCGTATTTACCTCTGCGGATAGAAGCCGAAAGAACTGTTGTTCTAGTGTATTTAATTGACACTCCCTTCAACCTTCCAAGAGTTTTCGGAGTAAGAACAACTCTTCAGGTATTGTTACGACAACACCAACTCAGCTTCTGTATTTAGCGAATTTTGTTTCGTTTAAATATGCCTGCTGGAGAGTTTCCTTTTGCTCGATAATTTCATACCTATCCCTTCGTAAAAGGAGTAGCTGGCAACTCAGGCAGATAGTGCGAGACGATGAACAAGGCTGCTGTGCTGTTACTGTGATCTACGCAGTACCGGCTAGCTCGGTGACATGCGTGTTTGGTTACGTCTCTCTCCCTTGCGGGAATGGTTGAATAAGCCGTCTCTCTGCCCTACAATCATGGATTTTAGCCTCGGGTTGAGGAAATTTCTAGTAATCATGAATGAACATGCCTTCCGTTTACTTAGAAAATTTCAACAAGATATCTCTTATACTTGTTCGGTGCGGGTTTACCGCACGGTAACAGAATTCTGTACGAATCTACCGCGGCATAGCACTATAATAGTAATGCTCTCCTGCTTATGCAAAGCGCAGCCTTATTTAGGGAAGGAAGCAGGCTGAGTGAGGGAATGGATGAGTTTGCTGGGGACCATTTCCTCGCTGGAGAAGCTTGTTTTCCCTGAATAAACAGCAATTCAGACCTCTACAATTTTTCCTCACGAAGAAATTGGAATAGCATCAAAGATCTAGTAATAATTCTAATTTTCTCTCAACGGCTTGAGGATCACCTCGGGTGATAGCGAGAGGATGCCAGACATCCGAACAGAGGAACAGATGTTCTGGCACATTTTCTGAAAGAATTGGAAGCCAAATTGGTCGGCTCTCCAGTTCCTCGAAGGGTGAGTTTGGATCGAGTGGCCCAAATCATCTCGGATAATTTCTCAGCTCTCTCATAGCTCAAGAAGAGAGAGTTGGTTATGGGCTTGGGCACGGAACGTAACGATCCTCAAGAGGTTCGTTAAACTAGTGCACGTCCGTGCGGGTCTTCTCGATCGAAGGCAACAACTACTGACGTCTGAGTAATCCTCACTAGAAGTATGTATGTCGAAAGTTGAGGAGAGACTGAGGGCGTCCTTTCGTTAAGTTTTTCGTAATTTATTGAAGACGAAGGAGCTTCCTCTTAAGTTGTTCCCTTATTCATGATCCTAGAGGATTAGCTTTAGTCGCCACATGTAGGCCCTCTAAGAGGGGTTGGATTTCACAGAGGTCATGTAATTCAGAGAATTGTCAAAGACCCTTCCCGAGAGAATCGGTGGTAATCTAACATCGTCACTTAGTGAAGTATCTGATATCTCTCCTCTCTGAGTCTGAAGGCGTTCAGACTATCGAGAAGCGATAAGATCTTCAAGATTAATGGCAGTCTCTTGGCCAAGGCAAAGCAGTGCTGCCTATTTTCAGTGTTCAATCGGAGGGGGCCGTTTCTGGAGATAGTGAAGGGAAATGACTGTTCCTCCACCTCGACCTCTGTGAATCTCTTTATGGTTCTATCTTTCCGTATGAAGTATGAGATAAGCTAGAAGTCCTAACTATTGTAGAATATGCAAATATGTTGTTGACGGCCTCTAGGCTCAGAGATTCGGTTCTGTCAAACAACAAAGCTTCACGATCTTTGAGGTCTGGGGAGATCTTGAAATTCTCTGGATCGAGGTTCCGGCATGGAACTTAGACGTAGTCTGAGTTTCTGATGCCAAAAGCATTTCGAACCTATCCTTTCTGCGAACTTAATACACGTGACCATAAAGGCTAACATTCTAACCGCTCTAGCCACGGCAAAGAGGGTTAGTGAGGTTTATTAGCCATCATCAGAGGTTTTAGCTTTAAAGGACATATGCGGTCTGTCCTCTAAGCCTTCCGTTCTTGATAAGAACGAAAACCTGTCTAACCCTTGACCCGAAGGCTTGGAGACCAAGGGTATGGCACAAATTATTGGGCAAGGGCATTAGAGAGTCCTGTGCCCTGTCGGGTCTCTCAAGTTTTATCTTGATAAACTATAGAAAGTCGAGGTCAACGGACAATCTGCGGTGTTCCGTAAAAGACCAGACTGGTTCATGTCCAAGAACACCCTGGCAGTTATAGTCAAAGGAGTTCTTTTAAGGAGTCTCATTCATTATGTTTGCATAAAGATTTGAGATTTTTTCTTAATATGAATGCTCAAGAGGTGAGGGCGCGGCCTCGGAAGCATTTCAACAAAGCATGACACTCAGTAACATCCTGAGTGCCACGCTTTAGCGAAGCAACTCTGTGTTCGCTTCACACTCCCGACGGGATGTGAAGACGACATTTGAGATCTGTAAGTCGCTAGGACCATACATATCCGTAGATATATTATTGGGGGCAGCAAGCAACACGAATCCTATCCTATAGAAAAGGGATAGGTGTGCTTTTAACTTTGAAGGGTTGGTCGCTTGAGACGCGTTCCTTTTCTTTAGCCTAGAAGTTATGGAACTAACTTTGATAGGTTAGGTCAGGTGGTGGTTTTAGCTTCGTTGCCCTCAGAAGTATGGTCATATGGTCTAGTCACATTGTGGTCACGCCCCCGTTGACAGATCATCTAGAGCGCACCAGCATTAAACCCCCAGGTCTCTACCTCGCTGGCAACTAGTACGCAGAAGCAGACTTTGGTGACAGTAATCACGAAGTCGGCTATGCTAACAGTGAGGAACCAAGATGTATATCATCTACTAATTTAGTTTCCCAAAAATCCTATTCTGTCTCTTCCCACCATCCGAATGGTGGAATCAGCTATATATAACTACCAGATGAGTTAGATGTTTAAAAATGTTATTTTCATGATAAAATAAATTTTTGAACATACTCACCTGGTAGATATATATAATTTAATTCCCACCCTCCTCCCCTCTAGAGACTATGGGCATGGAAGATCTGAGGAATAGTTGGAATGGTTCCAAGTACCTGGGTAGAGGGCACACAGGTGGTACACCTGACTACCCAATCGGCGATTGCCGCGAGTTTTGAAATTCTGCCGTGACGTCAGGGACATAAGCTATATACTATATAGCTACCAGGTGAGTATGTTCAAAAATTTATTTCATCATTAAAATAACATTTTACTGTCAACACCCTTCTTTAAGATGGTGTAAGGGAATGCTATTTTAGCTTTCTGCCTTAGAGCTGAGGGTGAAGTTAAGGCTATGCTTTTGTAAGAATTCCAATTTAACCCCTTGGGAGGGGAAAATTAGGAACTTCTCTATCCTGTTGGACATTTAAATTTAAAGGTTAAACCTAGAACATTTTTATCATCCTTTTTGAGACCTTGAACATCTTTGTCAAAGGTAAATGCTGGAAGAGGCAAAATTAACCTTTATTTTGTGGTTTTAAGAAAACAGATGCTGTGGTCAAAGGTTAGCCTGAAAGAGGCAAAAATCAACCTTTTGTTTTGTGGTTTTAGAAAACCTAGCTAGCTGTCTTTGCCAATGGTTAACCTTGAATGCAAAGTTAACTTTTTGTTTTATGGTTTTAGAAAACCTAGAATGTATTTGTGAAGGTTAAAAGAGGCAAGATAACCTTTTGTGTTGGGATTTTTAGAAACTTATAACGCCTTTGCCAATTGTTAAATTAAGGCAAAGTTAACTTTTGTTTTGTGGTTTTAGAAAACCTAGAATGTTTTTGTGAAGGTTAAGCCTGGTAGAGGCAAAGTTAACCTTTTGTGTTATGATTTAAGAAATTTTGTCAAGGAACACAAGGTCCTCTGTGACATAATGGATAGGCTAGTGCATGAGAACTAGCTCCATATCTTCTACCTTATTGAAGTTAAACATTCATAATGTGAGCAGCAGTTGCAACTTCATTTAGTGTTAAGTCTATTTGTCACTCCAGAATAGGATTAATGTGTCACAGTAGAAGTACAATTCAGTTTTTGCCTGATCACTACCTTATGTATACAGAATTGTGTCTGAAAACAGTAAAGCCCTTAATTCGCTACTAGTAGTGGGTAGTCTTTTCCTGAACCGAAAAAGAGCAATTCTTTAGGCTCTTTTGTTTAAATCTCGGATTTTAATATTTTGGGGAGCGTGAAGGTACAAATTTTGTATAGGAGCGTACCTTTACATTGTAAAGGTATTCATTTTAAGTGACTGTCGTTTGATAGGGCTTTTGGACCCAGGTACAGGGGTCCTTCATACCGCTTGCGTTTCATGCTGGCTGAATTGAAGCGGTTTTCTCCGCAAGGCTACTCTTTACTACATACGTATGAGAGCCTTGCTCCCTGAATGGAATCCAACTTCTGGTGGTAGTAAAATCCACCAAGGATTCCAGATCAGGTGAGAATGTTTTGGGTTTTGTACAAGAAACCTTTAGCTCGAATGGGTGAGCGGAATTTTGTCTAGCTGCACTACCCACCATATTCTTCTTAATGTGGGAATCAGCTAAATTTAACAGTAGGTAAGATTCATCTTAAATAATATAAATTTTCATAATAAAGTTTATTATTTGGATACTTACCTACTGTTAAAGTAGACCCACCCAGCCTCCCCACAACTTAGTGGGCTGTCAAGGAGAATTCTGACAAGAGCTAAAACATTTGAAACACACCTGGTGGAGAACAGGTAAACTAGACAATCATCCGGGCAGCCATTCGATTTTTTTTGTTTGAATGCCGACTCGCCTAATCGGCCGGGAGATATAGCTAAATTTAACAGTAGGTAGGTATCCAAATAATAATTTTTTTTGTGAAAATTTATATTCATTTGCTGCTGCTATCCTGGAGTTTCGTTAGTGTACAAAGCCTTCGTCTCTGCTGTATGATTATTAACTATTCTGCTGAAGGAGAAGGTAGAGTCTCCCCCCCAGTCTCCCCCCCCCCCCCCCCCCCCAATAAGAAGTCTTATCATGGGACTTCTAAAGCTGCTAAGGCCCCACCGAATCCGATGCGGCGCGTCACATGCATCCAACACGGCTATCCGTCTACAAGCGTGTCCGTCTAATACGCGTGTGGCCCAACCAGACAAACGAGTGACGGTTATAAGACGGACAATTCAAACTTCAGCAGTACTTGCCGTTATGAAGGGCGCGCGCAAGGTTTTCCTCTGACTCGGTGCTGTCAGCCAAATTAGAGGCGTTGAACAGTAGGAAAATCTGGACTTATGACATAACTTTAGAAGAGGAAAGAGTGGAGAATATGCAAAACTCTTTCATAAGTTACGATAGCGTCCAGACAAGTTTTTTTTAAATATTGTTGGATGCCGCCGAAAACCTTTGACGTGGGCATTATATCTCGAATATCAGAATTTGATACCAATTACAGAAGATCCCTATCAACGTAAGAAACTTGTAGTAACTCTGAGGAAAGGATTGCGGATTTTGAAATTTGTAAAGTTACACTTTGTTTTATTTAATATAAAAATTAAGATACGTAGAATTGTATGTGAACTGAACACTTTGATACAGGAACTTCTGAAACAAAGATATTTACATAAATGTATCCATTAGAATATAATAAAAAATACTTTAATCCTTTATCATAACCACAAATCATCACATTTGATTATAACTCAATGTTGGGCCGGTGGTTCAAATGCAGGTTTTTGTAGGTCTACCACAATTTCTTCTTTCATGCGGACCCCCTTGCGCGTCCAGTCCGGTAACGCACCTGACGCCACACACGCTCATGCGCCGTGTGGGGCCACTCGTGTTTGAACTATGACAGTTGATCGAAACGCACAAAACGCGTAGCCGTGTTGGACGCGCGCGACGCGCTGTGACGGATTCAGTGGGGCCTTAGCCTAAGGGTTTGCCTCCTCAAACTGAGGAGGCAATTGGGTCTTCTGCTGGCTCGCCTGTTCCTTTGGGAACAGGAACCGTCACGCTGTCCCCAGGGCCTAGCGTGTCGGGAGCCATAGAAGCACAAACTTCAGTTCGCACTTTTTCTGCTAGTCCTAGAGGTTCTGCCCCTAAGACTAGTTCTGTGTCAGGCACTTGTTCGTGCGTTTCCCTGAGTGCATGTAAATTACGGATTCGCATGCATCCAGAGTCGGTGAGACTGAGTCCGCTCACCACCACTTCTTGGGCATGGAGTGGAAGAAAGGAGAGAGTTGCTCAGGTAACTTGCACCTTGCCCAGGATTGCTCTTGCAGCGATTGCTCGGTTCCCAGGGTTGACGTGACGGTCCTGCAGGACTGTGCACGCAATGAGGCCAGTAGTGTGTACCCTATTCGCTCCTCTTGAGAGGTTTCGGCCTTGACGAGGACTTGGACATGTCAGAGGACGGTATCAGTCCTCTCCAGTCAGTTGCAAGCTCAACCCCACCCAGACAGCGGTCATGTTGACATGACCGAATAGTACCAGGCGAGACAAGGCTTGCCCGATTATTGTCTTACAAGAGTCGGGTTTTCACACTGAGCGTGGGAATTCTTACGAATTCTAATGCTCGCCAAGCGCTCAATATTATGAGTGCTTGGATAGTGAGATGAGCCTTTACCAGTACAGATTAGTTCACTCATCAGTCTGGTTTGGAGTTATGCAGAGCTTGGAACTGCATGCAACACCTTCTAGATGAATGGTCAAGTACTGTCCTCATGTATTGGACATAGGGTCCGAGCGCGTAGGACAGCAGAACAGTTAATTAGGAAGAAGTGATAGTCCTTCGTTGACGATTACCACTCATAATTATGCAGTGGTGATCTGCTCAGCTCACTCGACTCGGCTCGACCAGACAGCACTGCCGAGCCAAGTGCTTGGCTCTTAACGAATGAACTCTCTGCTCTTGATTGGTGCGGTTCCTTGCCATGACGTAGCACCCTCCCTTTCCATGTTTCAGTGAGTTTTCATGGGTCATTGTCTTTAGTCTTCGTTATGTGACGCCTCCTAACCTCCCTCTTGAAAGGGTTCCATGTCCTAAGAAGAGGAGGGTATTCTCCACCCCTAAAGAAGTCTTGCCTTGAGGCTTCTAAGGGTCTGCATGCTTTCCCTACGGAGGAAGTAGTTGGCTGTCTCTTCGGCACACCTGCTCCTTTCGGAGCGGGAACCTGGACTCTATCTACAAAATATAATGTCTCGGGAGCCCCAAGAATTCAAACCCAGGTTTGTTCTCTTGTCTCTGGTTTCAAGGGTGCTGCTCATGGAACCGGGGCTGCATCAGGTATACTTGTGTACAGGTCTCTCCAAGTATACAACCCCCAAGGGGGGTCATAAATCCACAGTCAGTGATTGATAGTCTTCTCTCCATCATGATAGTAGCACAGAGAAGGGACCGAGCCATGTTGGTGGCTTGGACCCACCTGTGAAAGCCAGGAATGGCTATTCTTTTGGTGCTCGGATCAATGTCATTGTTCCTTGGGACAAGGCATGTGAAGGAAATAGGAGGAGATCCTCTTCATGAGGGTTTAATCACAGAGAAGATAGATTCATACCAAGACGTGGTAACTTCTCACCAGCTTTTACTGCATTTAACTCCGGTCAACTTTTGCTCGCGCTTGTAGGAAATTAATGCTTCGTTTAACAGAAAACATCGCAAGTTCGGAGAAGAGTGAGCAAGAACAGTCAATCCTCCTCTCTTTTTTCCTCTACTTCCTGGTTATACTGGAATGAACAAGAAAATATGAGGAATTCTATGGAGTCTACTCCTCTGAGTTCGAACCTGAGAGACTATGTTTTTGGTTCAATCTTATAATCTTACTGAACATACGTAAATCTGTTCAGGATGGACAGCACCGAGAGGTTTGAACGCCTCTCCAGCGCTACTGTTTTTGGAACAACCAATTCAGCTTGAACTAGTTATCTTCGGTATCCAGTTATCATCCTAGAAGTCTCCCTTCCGGACAACACCTTCGCTCTCTTCATTAGAGAATGAAGGAGGTGTGCTTCCAGTCCTTATTCTTGTCCCTCGAATGAAGAAGAATTAGGCTGGAGTGCAATTTACAGGAACCCACAAATATACTAGTACATATATTTCTCTCTATCAGTTAGTTGCGTCGTCCGAGTAGTAGGCGCATATCTGTAAGTTAATTCTTCTGGTTTGTGACCGAGACAAATAGTACCTTCTCTTAATTAACCTGAAACTCAGGACAGCCTTTCAGGCCTCCAAGAGTTACCGGTTTTGATTTTGAGGTAACCAGTGGTATTGTTGCCCAACAACACCACAACATTTGCATTATCACTGAACAGGAAGGTCTTCTTCCCCCACATTTCAGTTAAAATGCAGATGCTCGAGTGTACAGTGGCACCTCGAAATACGAAAGGCTCAACTTACGAAAAACTCGAGATACGAAAGCTAATACGAAAAATTTTACAGCTCTACATACAAAAATTGCTTAAGATACGAAAGGTTGTTGCTGTAAAGTCCGAGATTTGCCTGGACCACTGATAACAATTTTGAAACTCGCGCGCCGCCAGTAGACTCGCCACCATCCTCCAGCTCTCCCATTGGTTCCTGATGCTAGTCACTGCTATGAGATCCTTCTCTCCTATTGGTCAGCATCCTTCCCATCATACATCTACTACGTAGCAGTGTGCCTCGGCCACTCGTCCCAGCATCGTTATCGTACGCATGCGGTATTATAGTTTGTTCTAACGATTTTGTTTATTAACGTAAATTCGTTAGTGATTTCGTTGCAGTATACGTACTTTATCGTGTTGTGTGAGAACTTTACTCTATTTAAACGTAAATTACGTACAGTATATATGTAGTCATGGGTCCCAAGAAAGTTGAAATTCACGGAAAGAAGAGGATGCTCTCTTTGGAGACGAAGATTGAGATTATCAAGAAGTATGAAGCTGGTATGCGATTGAGTGTGATCGCCAAGGAATACGGCCGAAATCTGTCGACAGTAGGCATCATCCTTAAGCAGAAGGATGTCATCAAAGCAACTACACCTTCCAAGGGCGTCACTATTTTGTCCAGCAAGAGGAGCTACGTGCACGACGAGATGGAAAGGCTTCTTCTTGTCTGGATAAAAGAAAAAGAAATCGCTGGCGATACGATAACTGAGACGGCAATCTCCCACAAGGCCAGCGCTATTTTCATCAATTTGATTGCCCAGGCCGAAGACGACGGAGGAGAAGAGACATCAACGCCAACCCCAGACTTCAAGGTTTCTCATGGGTGGTTCGAGAAATTCCAGAAACGGACTGGCATCCATTCGGTAGTGCGGCATGGGGAGGCTGCCAGCTCGGACACGATAGCGGCCGAAGCCTTTAAAAAGACGTTCGACGAGATGATGACCAAGGAAGGCTACAATTCTCAGCAAGCCTTCAACTGTGATGAGACTGGTTTTTTTTTGGAAAAAATGCCTCGTCGGACATACATCACGGAGGAAGAGAAGAAGTTACCCGGGCATAAGCCTATGAAAGACAGGCTTACGCTTGCACTTTGTTCAAACGCCAGTGGGGATTGCAAGGTGAAGCCCCTACTGGTGTATCATTCCGAGACTCCTCGGCCCACAAAGTGCTGAAGGAGAAGCTTCTAGTGATGTGGAGGGCTAATGCAAAAGCCTGGGTAACGAGGCTATTGTTCACGGAGTGGGTAAATCTGTGTTTTGGCCCAACAGTAAAGAAATTTTTGGAAGAGAAGTGCCTCCCCCTGAAATGTCTGCTGGTGTTGGACAATGCCCCTCCCCACCCTCCTGGCCTCGAGGAAGATATCCTAGCGGAGTATTCCTTCATCAAGGTTCTTTATCTTCCGCCTAACAGCACCCCGTTCCTCCAGCCCATGGACCAGCAAGTGATATCAAACTTTAAGAAGCTGTATACGAAACATCTTTTCAAGAGATGTTTCAACATCACCGATACCACAAACCTCACCTTGCTTGAATTTTGGAAGGAGCATTTCGATGTTGTGATATGCATCCGACTCATTGACCAAGCTTGGCAGGAGGTTTCGAGGCGAACCTTGAATTCCTCGTGGAGGAAACTCTGGTCTGATGCCGTATCCGCCCAAGACGTCGAGGGATTCGACGTGGGGGAAGCTGGTGCTGCAGATTCAGAAACAGTTGACGATCCTGAAACTGTTTTGCAACTAGATCTTGACGAGATCGTTGCACTCGGCAAGTCCATGGGGCTGGTCGTCGACGAGGACGACATCAACGACCTTCTCGAGGAGCACCAAGAGGAGGTTACGACGGATGACCTGAAGGAGTTGTAGGCCATGCAACGTAACATTGTTCAAGAGGAGTTCTCTAGCAGCGGCGAGGAGGAGGAGGACGACCCTATGACAACGGTAGAAATTAAGGATGTTCTAGCTGCTTTTCATAAAGTGCAATTGTTTGTTGAAAAAAGGCACCCTGAAAAGGCTTACACAGGTCGTATGCTTGCGTAGTTTGATGAGGCTTGCCTGAGTCGTTTCAGGAACATTGTGAAAATAGGCAGAAGCAATCTTCCTTGGATAGTTATTTTTTAAAGAGGCCTTTAATATTAGCAGGAGTAAGCAAAAAGGAAGAACCAAGTGATACTAAAAAACAGAAAGTTGAAAGTGGTGATGGAAGTTGAAAAAAAAAAAAAGTATGTAAAGTATAAAAAAGTAAAAAAGATATAAAAAAAAAACATAAGTAAAGTATAAAAAAGTGAAAAAAAAAAAAATAAAAAAGTGAAAAAAAAAATTTAATTTTAGTTTTTTGTAAAGTTAAGTGTTACAGCTTTGTTAATGTGTTTCGTAAAGTTTAGTTTATGTATGTTTTCCTTACATTTTTTATGCGTTTCGTAAAGTTAAGTGTACGTACGTATCTGCCGTTTGTCCTCCTCCTCTGTCGCCACTTTCGGAGATAGCCTTACTGGAAATGTAAGCTTCCACATTTTACTACATACGTACAGTATTTCTTGTATACCTTGTACACTAATACACTTTATTTACAGGTAATTAGCAGTACGTATTAAGTTAGGTATTGAATGGTCCAAATTGTTGTAGTATTTCATTGTTTACAGGTCAATTTAGCTTTATTATGAAATTTTCTTGGGTGTTTTTGGAGGGCTTGGAACGGATTAGCCATTTTACATGTAAAATGCGGTCCAAGATGTGAAAAACTCATGATACGAAGGGCGCCTCAGAATGGATTAATTTCGTATCTCAAGGTACCAATGTACAAGTACTATCCTACTTACAACCAAGTTTGGTTCCGACTCACTGGTTGTAAGTCAGAATGGATGTAAGTCGAACCTTAGAAAGTGGCCAACATACTGGGTAGGGTATACTATCAAACCTTTGCTATATAAAAGTGCCTACTTAGTACTGTAATGTAATGTACAATCATTATTTCAATCTTTTTACCATAATGTACTTCTACTAATACATTTTAATCATTTATGCAATAGTATATATTACGTACAATCAGGCATTGAGTTACAATGGGATTAGGTTCTTGCATGCATGTCAGAAGTCGATTCTTACGTAAATTGGTTTGCAATTCAGTCTACAGTACAGTTAATACCAAATGATGCTGCAGATAGGGCAGGGTAACTCAGACTGATGCTGCCTGAGTGATGAGAGTTCTCATGCCTGAGTGATGAGAGTTCTCATGAGATGGCGCAGTGCCAAGTAACTCAATGGTCAACTGTCTGAAGTAAGGTTGTAAGTACGAGTGGTCGTATGTCGAGCAGGTTGTAAGTCGGATAGTAGTTGTATCTTTTTTGCACTCGATGGTTCTAGCCGATGCATTCCATGATGGGAATGCATTACCAGGCAACTCAGTATAACGAGTTGAGTGAGTTGTATACAGCTCTGCCTAGGTACTGCTCACTCTCTGAGATTCTTTTCGGTTTGGTATTGTTTCCCCTCAGTTGAGGATTAACTACCATTTTGAATCTGTCTGCCAGGCAATCACAGACTTAGGTCTCTGGTTGGCTCAGAATTCTTGCATAATGCCCATCTCTCTTGCACCACATTTGCCGTTGCGAGAATTTGCAGACAGAGATATATCTCATTAGAATTGTTATCATCTTTCTGTTTACCCCACAGTATAACAGAAGTCTGTAGCCTAGTCTTCGGTTCCGTCACATCTGCCCCATCGGCAGTGTTTCTGACAAATTGAGTTTTGTCTTCTAATATACATTTCCTAATTTGGGTGTTCAGTTATTTTTTGTTAATCCAGAATTGTAAATGTATAACGGAAGATTTCGCCTTTTCCCTCCTCGACTAGCTCTACTTCCAAAGTAAATAGAAACTTCCTCCGTGATCCAACCCACAAGCAGCTGTTCTTCAGGCAGCACAGTCCCTGTGTTTTCATTACTGAAAGACACTCTGCCTTCATTGCAAGCTCTGACTTTCTCGCCGAGCAGCAGTGAAATAGTGGAATAACTTTTTCAGTCCTCTGTAAAACAAGAGTGATTATAAAGCCGTCTTCACTGGTTGGTGTCATCGACGGGAGTTTTTTTATGATCAGAATTGTGAGAGTTTACTTCTCTTGACTCAACTTTGAAGACGTAGGTCCACATTCACCTTAGTCATTCACTAGTAAAATAGCAGTTTCTCCTGTGTTGGGATTCAACTATTGATGAGAAACTTCTGTCTTGCCATCACAGTGACTGCGGTCTCTAGAAGGCATTTGACCCTCGTCTAATGTACACATACCTTGTGAGAATCATCATCTCGTCTCTCAACATTGTTGGTGAACACGATAGACAATTTGTATGGTTGTTCTCAGCATAACCTTTCAAAAGACGGGTGTCAAGTTGACAAGTCCGAGTCCTTCGTGATCTCCTGCGGTGTGGACTTTGTATTGGTTGATCCAGGTCAGTCATTACGTTATCCTATGGGTGTGTTGCTTTACCTCGGAATGATTGACACCCTTCATTGAATGTCAGTGCCTTTATCCACTGCAGACTTCCAATGCAGAAGTGTCCAATGACACATCTTTCTCCGAGTCTTATGAGATCGTGAGAGACTTCTCTGCAGTTGGATACGTCCAGTGGCTGGGTATATCTCATCACCCCGAAGAATATGTTGTACCGGAAGATAGATGCGGTCTCGTCACGACCATACATCTTTCTTCCTTCAGGTCTGCCCACAGGTACTGGAAACCTCTTTTCCTTGAACTTGGACTGGTGGTGGATGCCCACAGGTTGTGTTTGCTTACCCAGCTCCTTCAAGAGGACAAGTTGCATCTCGCCTATAGTGTGTGGTTGTAGAGGTAAGAAGGATGCAAGAATGACTGGTCTCTCCACCTTCGTCCATCCCCTCCTCGTCCTTCTGCTCCTCTTCCTACAGGTTGAGGATAGGACTCAACTACACTGGCTGGTTGGGTGATTGATACGGTAAACTTACACATCGAGCTTCCTTTCTATTTTTCTTATCAGAATCATAGAAGCAATCCTGCTCCTTCCTCTAGCAAGGGGAGGAAAGAGACTGGCAATAATGCAAACAATTCCCAGAACTTTGCATTAATGCCTCTGACTCTAGATATTCTTCCCAGCCCTTTTTTGGATGAGGTACGATTCTTCACTCATTTCAGAGAGGCCCAGAAGTCTGACTCTTGATCATGCAGCTCCTATACTCTGATCAAGTTGTCAGAGGCAGGGCACTCCCCCTCGCTTTTACGACCAGGAGGAATAGCCCAGGTGTGCAGGACTCCAGTCAGTTCTAGAGGCTCATTCACATTCCTCCCACCAAACAGTGAGTCTTCCTTATGTAAAGGACCGAGGGTTTGTATATTGTGTAGGAACTAATCACAATTTTTCAAAGTAAATTATATTTTGTTCATGAAACTTACCTGACAGATATATATATAGCTGTATTCTCCGAAGTCCGACAGAATTTCAAAACTCGCGGCACACGCAGTGGGCGGCCAGGTGGTAGTACCCATTCCCGCCGCTGGGAGGCGGATATCAGGAACCATTCCCATTTTCTATTCATATTTTTTTCTGTCGCTGGTCGGTAAACACCTGTTTACAGACCTCCGCCCAGGATTTTTGGATTTGACTCGTTCTAAGTATCTGGATTGACTTTTGGTTTTGGCTCTGGATTGTTGGATTGGCATACGCGATAGTGGACTGTTTTTTTATTTTGGATTGGCTTTTCTGTGAACGTGATGTCGGGATCAAGTTCAGTGAGCTTCAGAGTGTGTGTGAGAAGTGATTGCAAGGTGAGGCTACCGAAATCATCGGTAGACCCCCACACAGTATGTATGGGGTGTAGGGGGCATGTTTGTTTGTTGGATGATCGTTGCATTGAATGCAAAAGTTTGACTGATGATGAATGGAAGGTGTATGAATCCTATCGGCGTAAGTTGGAGCGCGATAGGATCAGGAGGTCTTCCTCCAAGAGCGGTTCTACGAAAGGTAAGGGAAGTAACATTTCTCCTATTTTAACACCAGTAGAATTTGCTTCACCTAATCCTGTGTTGTTGCCTGAGGGCCCTAGTTCTGTGTCTGGAGAAGGTAATGCCCTTTCTCTGATTCTAGAGTCGTTACGCACTCTAGAGTCCAAAGTGTTGGCCCTAGAAAACGGCTCAACGTAAAGTGTTGTGATCGTGCCCCTAGTGTGGAGGGGGCGTCAGATCGGCCATAATGCCTCTAGGTCTAGACCTCTGTCGGACTCCCAGGACTCAGGGAGTGGGCATGTCGAAAGCCGCAAGAGGGTTACGGGGGCTCCCCACCGATCTGGCGTCCCTTCGGCAGGACCTGTTGCTACTTCCCAGGCTGCCAAGGAGCGTGCTCAGGCTCGCATCCTTAAGGACTGTTTTTCGTCCTCCGAGGCGCCCTCCCCGCGCAAGGGGTGGAGCGCTCGGAGAGACTCACGTCCGTTGAAAAGGACTTTTCCTAGGGAGGACGCTTTACGTCCCCTCTCTCCGCTATCGTTGCGGTCTTCGCCTGCGTCGTATGACGCGTTTCCTCCACAGAAGAGAGGTAGGACGTCGTCCGAAGACGACGCTGAGAAGCGCTTCTCTCGCGCCTCGGAGAGGCAGGTTGCTGTACCTGTGAGAAGGAAGGAGGCGTCCCCTCGCCCCTCATCTTCTCGCAGGCGCAGCCCTTCACCTCCTCTCGTTTCTTCGCCAACGAAGAATATTCTTGTGTCTCTTCAAGACCAATTGTCGGCCTTAATGGCTCAGAAGACTCGCCCAGCAGCAGTTGAGCCTAAACGTAGGAAGGACGCTAGACTGCCTATCAAGAGGACGAGGCAGTCTCCTTCTCCGTCTCCTCGTTCGTCTCTGTCTCCGCTTGCTTCTCCTTCGGAGCTTCCTTGTTCTCGTTATGCGGGTAGGAAGTCTCGTGGACAGGACGCTTTTCTTCCCTCTCGACGTCCTGATCAGCCCGCGCGTCAGGACGCCTTTGAGGACGCTCGGCAGGACGCCTTGGAGGACGCTTTTGAAGACGCTCGGCAGGACGCTTTTGAAGACGCTCGTCGGGATGTTTTGCTTGACGCTTTGCCTGTTGAGAAGGCTTTCGAGAGCGCCCAGAAGGATGCTTTGAAAGCGAAAGCTGGACGCTTGAGCGGAAAGCGTAAGGACGCTCCTCGAGAACGAATAAGAGTAGCCTCTCTTGACGCGCAGCGCGGTCAAGACGCTCTTCGTGGTTCGAGCTCTAAGGATCGACAGAAGGTCGGTCGCTTTGAAGAGGCTGATATTAGTCATCCTCGAAAGCCTTTGTTGAAGGCTAGACCCGTTGGGCGCACGCCCTCTCCAGAGGTTCAATCTCCTTTGCCTCTTCGGGAGGAAGGAGAGCTTAGTAGTCCGGCGGACTCAGTTGAGGAAGAACAGCCGTCAGTTTCGTTGGTTTCCGACTACAAGGTGCTGGTTCGACTTTTACGCTCTTCTTTTGGTGAGAAGTTCCAGCCTGCAGCTCCCAAGTCTCCACCCTCTCAGTTTTCGTCATCGAAGTCGTGCAAGGTTCCGGAGTTTGTGGAGATGAAAACTTCCTTGTCCACTAAGAGAGCGTTCAAGAAGTTGCAGGATTGGATGGAACGTCGGAAGGATCAGGGCAAGTCGACTTTCGCCCTTCCGCCTTCAAGACTCAGTGGGAAAGGCGGCGTTTGGTATGAGACCAAAGGTGAAGTAGGAGTTAAGATCCCGTCGTCTTCCCAAGGGGACTTTGCTAGTCTGGTCGATGCCCAGAAGAGATCGCTTTTATCGACCGCTAAGATTTCATGGACACCAACGGAGATTGACCATCACATGAAAGGTCTGTTAAGGACTCTGGAAGTCTTTAACTTTCTAGACTGGTGCCTAGGAGTCCTGGATCTTCAATCTAGGAGTCCTGATTCTTTGAGTCTGGGGGAGCTGTCCAATGTGTTATCTTGCATGGACAAGGCCGTCAGGGATGGTTCGGAAGAGTTAGTGTCTCATTTCGGCACTGCTTTCCTCAAGAAGAGAGCGCTTTTCTGCAATTTTACAGCTAGGTCTGTTTCTGCATCGCAGAAAGCGGAGCTTCTCTTTGCACCTCTTTCGAGCCATCTCTTCCCCCAGGCTATGGTAAAGGACCTGGCAGTGAGCCTACAAGAGAAGGCTACCCAGGACCTCTTGGCCCAGTCTTCAAGACGTCCCGCAGTCCCTACCACGTCGTCTTTTGGACGACCTCCTATGAAGGTTAAACCCTTTCGTGGCGCTCCTCCCTCGAGAGCTGCTCCTCGAGGGAGAGGGCTTGCAAGAGGAAGAGGTTCCTTCAAACCTAAATCCTCTAAGTGAGAAGATAGTCCTTCAGATGCCGGTCGGAGCCAGGCTAAAGTTCTTTGCGGGGGCGTGGAGAGAGAGAGATACAGATGCGTGGTCCCTCAAGATAGTGGAACAGGGGTACAAGATCCCCTTTGTGGACCCTCCTCCTCTATCTACGACTCCCAGAGATCTTTCCCCGTCGTATCAAGGGGAGAAACATCAGGTTCTTTTAGATCTTTTAGATCAAATGATCAAGAAAAGAGCGGTGGAGCAGGTCTTAGACCTGGGGTCACCAGGATATTACAACAGACTTTTCCTGGTACCAAAGCAGTCGTCGGGGTGGCGTCCAGTCTTGGACGTAAGCAGCCTGAATCTTTTCATAGAAAAGAAAAAATTCAAGATGGAAACACCTCAGTCGGTTTTAGGAGCCTTAAGACCGGGCGACTGGATGGTGTCCTTGGACCTACAGGACGCATACTTTCACGTGCCTATCCACCCTCTTTCAAGAAAGTTTCTGAGGTTTATGCTAAGGGACAAAGTTTGGCAATTCCGAGCCCTTTGTTTCGGTTTAAGCACGGCTCCGATGGTATTTACCATGCTCATGAAGAACGTAGCGAGATGGTTACATTCTGCAGGAATAAGAGTGTCCCTGTATCTCGACGATTGGCTTATCAGAGCATCGTCAGAAGAAAGGTGTCTGAAGGACCTTCACTTCACGTTGGCCTTGGCGAAGTCCCTGGGACTTCTGGTCAACCTCGAAAAGTCGCATCTGACCCCAACAACACAGTCCATCGTGTACCTGGGGATTCAGATGGATTCAGTGGCTTTTCGAGCGTTTCCATCCCAGGAACGACAGCTGCAAGGCTTAGAGAGAGTTTCGGCCTTCCTGGGGAAGGAAGCTTGCTCGGCGAGGGAGTGGATGAGTCTGCTGGGGACCATTTCCTCGCTGGAAAAGTTTGTTTCCCTGGGAAGACTACACCTCAGACCTCTCCAGTTTTTCTTAGCAGACGAATGGAGAGTCAGAGAGGATCTGGATGCGACCTTTTGGATCACCAAATCGGTGAAGAACCATCTAAGATGGTGGTTAGATCCTCGGAAGTTTCGAGAGGGGTTGTCCCTAAAGCTTCTGAGCCCAGACCTAGTGTTGTTTTCCGACGCCTCGGTGTCGGGATGGGGAGCAACACTAGGAGGGGAGGAAGTGTCAGGCACCTGGAGGGGGGAACAGGTGTCCTGGCACATCAATGTGAAGGAACTAGCGGCGGTTTTTCTGGCGCTACAGTTCTTCCAACAAAAGGTTGCAGAGAAAGTAGTCCAAGTCAACTCGGACAACACCACAGCCCTTGCGTACCTAAAGAATCAGGGAGGTACACACTCCCGTCCTCTATTTTATTTAGCGAGGGAGATTCTGCTGTGGGCAGATGCGAGACGGATAAGGATCCTGACGAGATTTATCGCAGGAGTCCAGAACGTCAGAGCAGACCTTCTCAGCCGACAGGATCAGATCCTGCCGACGGAATGGACGTTGCACCAGGACGTCTGTCGAGAGCTCTGGAGACTGTGGGGGTGTCCGTTAGTCGACCTATTTGCGACGTCGAGAACAAAAGAGTTGCCTCTTTATTGCTCCCCTGTGCTGGATCCGGGAGCAGTCGCTATAGACGCTCTGCTCTGGGACTGGACGAACCTGGACTTGTATGCCTTCCCGCCATTCAAGATCATAGGGGGAAGTAGTAAGGAAGTTCGCGGCATCGGAGGGGACGAGGTTGACCCTGATGCCCGATGTGGGCCCGACGAAGGAATGGTTCACGATGGTAATGTCCTTCATCATAGACTTTCGAGGACATTGCCCTGGAGGAAAGGAAAGATCTACTCAGACAGCCCCACTTCGCAAGATATCACCGAAACCTCTCCGCTCTGGGTCTGACTGCGTTCAGACTATTGAAAAGTTGGCCAGAGCGAGAGGTTTTTCTAAAGCAGCTGCGAAGGCGATCGCCAACGCTAGGAGGACTTCCTCGAGAGCTGTTTACCAGTCGAAGTGGGCTTCCTTCAGGGCATGGTGTAGAAAGGAGGGAATTTCCTCTTCCACTACCTCTGTGAGCCAGATAGCCGATTTCCTGCTATTTTTAAGAAATGTGCAGAAGCTGGCTGTCCCGACCATCAAGGGATATAAGAGTATGCTGTCAGCAGTCTTCCGACACAGAGGACTAGACCTGTCTGACAACAGAGATCTTCACGATCTCCTGAGATCATTTGAGACATCCAAGATACCTCAGGCGAGGCCTCCTTCTTGGAACTTGGATTTAGTCCTTAGACTGTTGATGTCGAGTCCTTTCGAACCTCTCCATGAAGCGTCTCTTAGGAACTTGACGAAGAAGGCTCTTTTCCTAACTGCTCTGGCGACGGCGAAGAGAGTTAGCGAAATTCAAGCCATTTGTAAGCGAGTGGGCTTCAAAGGTGACAATGCGGTCTGCTCTTTGAGTCCCACTTTCTTAGCAAAGAATCAAAACCCGTCTAACCCTTGGCCAAGGAGCTTTGAAATTAAGGGTATGACAAGCCTTGTGGGCCAAGAACCTGAGAGAGTCCTGTGCCCTGTCAGGGCTCTAAAGTTTTATGTCCACAAGACTAAGGAAGTACGAGGTCCCTCAGATAATCTGTGGTGTTCGGTTAAACGGCCCGATATACCATTAACCCAAGAATGCTTTGGCGTTCTTTCTGAGGGACGTCATTAAAGAGGCTCATTCGTCTTACCAGAAGACCGATTTGAGCCTCTTGCGAGTGAAAGCTCACGAGGTCAGAGCTGTCGCAACCTCGCTTGCCTTCCAAAGGAACATGTCGATCAAGGACATCCTTGACGCCACCTTTTGGAGGAGCAATTCAGTATTCGCCTCACACTACTTGAGAGATGTGAGAACGAATAACGAGGACTGTTGTTCTCTTGGGCCATACGTTTTCTGCAGACACAGTCTTGGGGGCTGAAGGTAGCTCTCTCCCTATCCCTTAGTTAGGTTTAGGTTAGTTAGTTGTTGTTGTGTTTTTTGTTGTGATGATCTTTGGTGAAGACCTCCCATCTCTTAGCTTAGTGTTCAGGGGGTCTTGGATAGTTGGTCAGGTGGTGGTCAGTTGCTTCGTTGCCCTCATTTGTATGGCTCTATGCTCTTGTCACATTGAGGTCACGTCCCCGTTGACAGAGCATCCAGAGCGCACCAGCACTACAGGTCTCCACCTGGCTGGCAACTCTGATTAAGCACAAGCAGGCTTAAGTGACAGTAATCACAGAGTCTACTTTGCTAACAGGTGAGGAACCAAGGTGTACATCATCTACTTAATTTAAGTTTCCTACAAATCCTATTCTGTCTCTTCCCACCATCCGAAGGTGGGATTCAGCTATATATATATCTGTCAGGTAAGTTTCATGAACAAAATGTTATTGTTATAATACAATTAAGTTTGTTCATACTTACCTGGCAGATATATATAATTAAGTGCCCACCCACCTCCCCTCAGGAGACAGTGGCACTGATAAAAATATGAATAGAAAATGGGAATGGTTCCTGATATCCGCCTCCCAGCGGCGGGAATGGGTACTACCACCTGGCCGCCCACTGCGTGTGCCGCGAGTTTTGAAATTCTGTCGGACTTCGGAGAATACAGCTATATATATATCTGCCAGGTAAGTATGAACAAACTTAATTGTATTATAACAATAACATTTTTCTTAACTACACAAACCTGAGGTCCTTTACATTAATGCCCACCTTATGCCACCCCTCAATTTGAAACCTGGGCCGAAAGGCCAAGTGTAGTGTTTACATCTGGGCAGGCAGGCCTACTCGCCTACCAGACGGTAGTTACTGCCCAACCACCTCGTTCAAGAATTTAACGGCCTTATTCCAGCCTACGCTGAAAGTATTTCCTTATGTAAAGGACCTCAGGTTTGTATATAGTTAGGAAAAATATAATTTACTTTTAAAAATTGTGATTTTGCTGGCATTGATTGTAAACTCTTTTCTCCGTAACATTCTTTCGATCTTTTATACACTTTATAGTCTCCTCCTATGATTCTGTAGTTAAAACAAATGTGATTGAGGAGCCCCAATGGGCCTCCCTCACAGTTTTGAGACTTTGTCTATTATATGACAAACAGTAATAGACATAGTACTTACTATTGATGGATAGCCACAGTTTTCCTATTCTTTTGATTTACTGTTTCTGCTACTGTCTTCCCTAGCTTGCGTTATAGTACATGTTCTTGCATGTCTGGTGAGGCATTTCTGTATCCTCTGTTTTTTTTAACCCTTTACTGCCGACTGGACGTATTTTACATCTACATTTTTTGTCTCTCGTGTGCCGACTGGACGTATTTTACGTTGACTTACAAAAGTTTTTTTAAATTCGCGGAAAAATACTTATAGGCCTACCAGCCTAAAACTTTTGAATCACGCGCCTTGGGGGATGCTGGGAGTTCACGGATCAAGGTGTTGTTTTGTTTACAATCGTTACGCAGGCGCGCAAGCGCGAATTTCTTTCTTGCCGCACTAAAAAGTATCTGTGACACATCTCGGAAATTATTTCGTCACTGACATAATTTTTGTACCATTGTAAATTAGCCGTTACATGAAGTATTATATGTGAAAATGTGCGCATTTTTATGTAGAATACAACAGTAAAATACTCATGATTGTAGCTTCGCAGGCACGCAAGCGCGAATTTCTTTCTTGCCACACTAAAAAGTATCTGTGACACATCTCGGAAATTATTTCGTCACTTTGACATCATTTTTGTACCATTGTAAATTAGCCGTTACATGAAGTATTATATGTGAAAATGTGCGCATTTTTATGTAGAATACAACAGTAAAATACTCATGATTGTAGCTTTTATCAGTTTTGAGATATTTTCATATAAATAACGATAATTGCCAAAATTTCAACCTTCGGTTAAACTTTGACTCTACCGAAATGGTTGAAAAACGCAATTGTAAGCTAAAACTCTTATATTTTAGTAATATTCAATCATTTACCTTAATTTTGCAACTAATTGGAAGTCTCTAGCACAATATTTTGATTTATGGTGAATTTATGAAAAAACTTTTTCCTTACGTCCGCGCGGTAACTCTTCTGAAAAAAATCATACATGCGATTGTGGTAATGTTTGCACCATTTTAAAATTAGCCGTTATATAAAGTTTTATATATGGAAATGTGCGCAATTTTATGCACAATACAACTAAAAAGAACCCATGGTTGTAGCTTTTATCAGTTTTGAGATATTTTCATATAAATAACGATAATTGCCAAAATTTCAACCTTCGGTCAACTTTGACTCTACCGAAATGGTCGAAAAATGCAATTGTAGCTAAAACTTTTATATTCTAGTAATATTCAAGCATTTACCTTCATTTTGCAACAAATTGGAAGTCTCTAGCACAATATTTCGATTTATGGTGAATTTATGAAAAAAATTACATTTTCTTTACGTCCCCGCAGTAACTCTTCCGAAAAAATCATACGTGCATTGTGGTAATGTTTGCACCATTTTAAATTAGCTTTTGTTACATAAAGTTTTATATTTGAAAATGTGCGAAATATCATGAAAAATAAAAAAAAAATAATTGAAGGTTGTAGCTTTTCTCATTTTTGAAATATTTGCATGTAAATCAGTTAAATGAAAAAAGACCCTGTTCGGGTCAACTTTGACTCTACCAAAATGGTCGAAAAACGCAATTGTAAGCTAAAACTCTTACAGACTAGTAATATTCAGTCATTTATCTTCATCTTGAAACAAATTCGAAGTCTCTAGCAAAATATTTAGATTTATGGTGAATTTAAAAAAAAATCTTTCCTTCCCTCCGCGCGCGGATTCTCTGCCACAAATCTCCGAAATGCGTATGTCCCATTCTCAGAATATTTGCTCCGTTTCATGTTAGGCATTTCATAGAATTTTATGTATGAAAATGTGCGCAATTTCATGTAGAATAAAACGAAAAATATTTGAAGGTTGTAGCTTTTCTTATTTCCGAAATAATTGCATATAAATAATATATATATATGAAAAAATTTGACATTCGGTCAACTTTAACTCGTCAGATATGGTCGAAAACTACAATTGTAAGCTAATACTCTTACAGTAAAGTAATATTCAATCATTTGTCTTCATTTTGAAAGAAATTGGAAGTCTAGGACAATCTTTAGATTTTATGGGTGAATTTTTTATTGAAAAATAAATATTTGGTTTACGTCCGCGCGTTACGAATTCATGCATTATTTTGTGATAATATTTTCTCTGTGTTGCTTTTATCATTTTACAATGTGTTATATACCAAAATGATCGCAATTTAGTGTACATTACAACGAAAAAAAAGTAACTTGTTACCTTTAACCGTTTTGCGCACAGCGCGATTTGAATACAATTATACAGTAGTACCTCGAGATACGAAAGGCTCTACTTACGAAAAACTCGAGATACGAAAGCCAATGCAAAAAATTTCACTGCTCTACATACGAAAAGTTTTCAAGATACGAAAGGTTGTTGCTGTAAAGTCCCGAGATTCGCCCGGACCACCGAGAACAATTTTAAAACTCCCGCGCCGCCAACTGAGTAAACTCGCCACCATCCTCCCGCTCTCCCATTGGTTCCTGATGCTAGTCACCCCATAAGGTCCTGCTCTCCTATTGGTCAGCATTTACCCCTTGTGCTTTAAATATTCTATTGGTTAAAGGTTGTTGTAAATTGAAAAACTTATTCATGCAATATATTTAATAAAAAAAACATTAGGTAAAGATAGAATAAAGAATAGAAATGAATGGTTATCATACTGTTTGGTAGTTTCAGTAGTTGAAGAGAGATAATGAAAATTTATGGCTTACTGTGTAAAAGTGATTGCTTGGCGATCGTTCGATACTAGTAAGTGCTGGATGTAAACAGACGTTTGGAAGCTTTTTTTTTTTTTTTTTTATTATAGTTAATGGTTACTTAATAATTATTTGAAATGAGTACATGCAATACATTTAATAAAAAAAATTGTGAATTAGATATCACAAAATATAAAATAAATCAGTCTGCCAACAAATACGTATTTTTTATAATTCTTCTTCTGTTTTATGATTACGTTACGTATTACGTATGTTTCATTGCAGCTGTCAGTAACTCGGTATCTCCATTAGGTAAAGATAGAATAAAGAATAAAAATGAATGGTTATTATACTGTTTGGTGGTTTCATTAGTTGAAGAGAGATATTAATGTGCTAGGAAAAATGATTGCTTAGCGCTCGTTCGATACTCGTAAGAATGTAAACAATCGATTGGAAGGTTTGTTTTTTCTTTGTTTGTGTATTATAGTTAATGATTAATTAATAATTATTTGAAATGAGTACATACTGATTATTTATACATTTTATTGGCATATTCTAAGCTTTTAGCTCTTAGGTTTAGATGTCAGAATCATAGACTAGGCTACAGTAGCAACCGCTAACATAGGCTAGGCTTATTGCTAAGGGACATATGCTAAAGTCCTAATATATGCAGTAAAAATGGGGTTGAACATTACATGCAGTTGAATATTACTCAAGTATGTACAGTATTTTGCCTTTTTGGAGACATATTTCTTCTGTCGTAACCCTAGAACATGTGTTTTAGGCCTGGAAATATAATTTACTGGGGTGTTTTTGGAGGGCTTGGAACGGATTAGCCATTTTGCATGTAAAATGTGTTCCAAGATACGAAAAATTCATAATACGAAGGCCGTCTCGGAACGGATTAATTTCGTATCTCGAGGTACCACTGTATATGAAATTTTGTTTTTGCACTATCATATATCGCATTATTTATATATGATAATGATAATTTTTTTCATTTCTGATGGTTGCATACTAAACTTCAGCCAATGACAAAAAAAGGAGCTTAAAAATGAACTCTTAATCTTGAAAACTAAGCGCGCTATGATTTTTTGAAAAAAATATTTTTCCCGCTTCCGCGCTCACTGAAACACCTCCGGCACACGGGAGACAACTTTTTTTTACCGCTTCGGCGTTTAAGGGTTAAGGGCCATGTAATTGCTTGTCTTGGCTCTGTCAATTGAATTTTTGACATCCACAAAGATAATCTCTTCCTTTTCACATTATACTGTTTTTCATGGTTGCCTCATTATGTTGAATACCTTGCATGTTGATTTCTGTGGCACTAAGTCAAACTATATTGTCAGTTGGTTGTAATAGGGTATGAACCTTTGTTAACATTCAGGAGTGTTCCTAGCTGGAATTGGTTCTTGAAAGCTTATCAAGTTTGTACTTGATTTGTGAGAGGAAGGTGAGGATTGGGGGAACCCCTTGTGCTCCTGACTGTATCTCTTGCTTTTCTTTAGGACCTGCAAAGCAGATGTCTGTACTGCAAAGGACCTGCTGTTATTACATCATTTGGAAGTTTAGTAATCCTTCGTTCATCAGTACTAATAGGCCCAGGAAGTTGTAGTTATATTCAAAGTTTGGATATTGTATAAAGTGGCTATCACAAAATCTTAGACCAGCATTGCTCAGTCATTATGAACATGTACTAAGCAAGTAAACTCTATGGACTCCACAGAAATAAGAACAGTATATATCTATAGTTTGAACTAATCCAATAAAAGTTGGAATGCAAACTTTTGCTCCCTCAGGTGTGGCTGCCTCTGTGGTTGGGGACTTGCAGCAGGCTTGACTGAAGCTGGGGCTACCTGGTATACCTTCACTCCAGGGGCTGATGCATCATTTCTCGCCTGCCCCAGGAATGACAATGACCTTGTCTGTACTTGGGTATGTGGCAACTCCTCATCTTCTATATTGTCTCCCCCAGCAACTTACGAACATCCTCCGAGAGTGACATCCCCATTGTGTCTCCCACCTGTTGCCTTCAAGCCAATTTCATCCATGCCTGTGCTTGATGCTGTACCAGTCCCTGATCGTGTGAGAGCTGCTGTGGTGTCTTCTGTCCCAGCTGCTTTGGCAGCCGCTCCAGTAGCACCTTGGATGGGGGATCTGACTGCTGTGCTGAAGAACCTAATGAAGAAGAAGTCTAAGAAGAAGCACAATACAGGGAACCACCTCATCGCCCCCAAGGGTATTGGAGTCAGGGACCGTAGTAGTTCAAACTTTGTCTTGTACTTCTACACCTAGTCTTAGAGGTTCTGTCTCTAGGACTAGTACCGTCTCGGGTTCTTGTTCACAAGTTTCCCCGAGTGCACGTGAGTCTACCTATGAGTGTGCAGCTAGAGTCAGTGACACTGACTCTTCTCCCCGTCATGACTCAGGCATGATTGCTCACGCAGCGATCACTCGGCTCCTAGGGTTGATGTGACGGTCTCGCGAGATCGTACACTCTGCGAGACTGGTACGAGGTTCCCTGTTCATTCCTCTTGAGAGGTTCTGACCTCTTTGAGGAATGGGACACATAGAGAGGACGGTACTCACTCTCGTTACACAGGTAGACACTATTCTTCACCCGATCCTGTGATCGACCAGTCCTGGTGTCGGATAGCATTTCTTCTGCCGTGGGTGAACGTTGTTCTGGACCTCAGGGGACCGTTTCTCCAGAGGGAAAGCAGTCTTTTAGACCTGCGACTCTATCATCACCGTGGGTTGGTGATCAATTGTGGCATGCTTCTTCTGTTAGTTCTGCTAGCAGGGCTAGTGGGAGCATTCAATCTTCCTCACCTGTCCCTTCAACTTCCTCGGGATACACGGGAGGGGCGAGGCAGCCAGGAGGAACCCTGGGGAGTGTTCTCCTTAGGGTTTGGCCATGAGAGCTTATGTTTTCGGCATGGTCTTAGGTCCCAAGAGGTCGTACGCTCGAGTAGTTCAGGAAAGTCATAGGGGGTCTGATGAGGCTCTTCATTCCGAAGGAAGAGGATTGAGGGAAGCACATTCCAAGAAGGGCTTGACAGTCCTTCCATGCAGGATGCGGTCACTCCTGAGATTCAGAGGACGTTTGCAGAGGTGGTCATGCTGATTCGTCAGCACAGTGACCTAGGGGAAGGTTCCATGGTAGCTTCCGCTGACTGCCCTTCACAGTTGGAGTCGTTCTGGGGTCCTAAGAAGGAATCCAGGACTTCTGTGGGCTTACCATGGTCCTCCATGTCCAAAAGTGTGTTGGGCTATGTGAACAATCTTGTCTCAGGGCAAGAGAATTCACTTAGGGCCAACAGATCGAACAAGCTGCTTCCCCTTCCTCTACCTTGACAGAGGCGTTCGTATTCCCCCTCGGACAACCCTTTGCTGACTAAACAGGTGGAGCCGGAGCTAGTTCGTCAGACTCCTGGCTTACCGCTGCAGCACCTTGTTGCTGAGAACCTTAGGTTCATGTAGCAAGAAGCAGCGGGCTTGGAAGCTACCGCTATGGCGGCTTTCCAAGCAGTCTCCTGGTTGGATCTATAAAACTCTGTAATGGCTAGTATAAAACGGTGTAAAAATTATGACAAAGTGATGAAATAATTTCTGAGATGTGTCGCTGTTGCTTTTTAGTGTGAGAAAAAAGAAATTTGCGCATGCGCGCCTGGGCAACGCTTGTACACAAAACGACAGCTTGATCCGTGAACTCCCAGCATCCCTCAAGGCGTATGATTCAAAAATTTTCGCCAAGTAGGCCTATAACTTTTTTTCCGTGAATATTTAAAAAAACTTTTTAGCGTCAACGTATTTTACGTCAATTAAGCACCCGACAGACAATTTTTGTCAACGTAAAATACGTCCAATAGGCGTTTAAGGGTTAAACACTTCACCATATAACACCTTATTCGTTATAACACCTTATTCGTACCCTCAGAATTATTTTTTTTTTACTTGTCAAAAGAACTGAAAATAATAATTTGTATCATTTTTGTTTATGTCAAAAGAACTGAAGATAATGATTTGTAGTATCATTTTTGTATAAGTTTACATATATATTAATTTTGATCATTGCTATTTTATATTGCAATCTTAATCTGTATGTCATTTCCAGCATCGCTTTTTGACATAAAAGAAGTTCGGCCTGGGAAGAATTCAAAAGATTTTGAGAAATGGCCAGATGAAGCACGAAGAGAAGATAGATCAAAATGTTTTGTAGTATGTTATGGGAAGGAATTTAAGCTGAAGACCCTTTCAGTGGCCGGTAAGTTTTACATGCTTTTCTTGGTATTACTGTAGCTAACTGGTGCTATAGTTTGACAGATCTAAACCGAGAGATTGTTTTTGTTCTTGGGTAAGAACCTGGTTGCCTCATCTACCAGTATCCAGTTTTGAATACCTTGCTTTACAACACATGAATCAGTAAATGGGTAGTTTAAGGGTTTAACACATTTTACTGAACATAAGATGTCACATATTGTGATTATAATTTTATTTGTAAATAAAATGAGAAAGTGCATTGTTCATAAGCAGGACAAATCTTTAGTCTTAACAATAGGATAATCTTCATGTGCTAGATGGAAACGGGTTAAAAACAATCAAAGATTGTAAAAATTTGTGGTATCGGACAACTCATGCATATATGAGGTGCAAGCTAGTCACCGACCAGGCATAGAACACTGTGACACGTCAGTCTTTCTTTGACCACCTTGGAGAGTAGTTGCTTGCACTCTCCTTCCCAAGCCAGTTGCTTTGTTTCCCTGTGATTTCTTTGTTTCAGTGTGTTTGCGTGTGTGTGCCTTGTTGATTATCATGGAGTCCCCCAATTCTTCTAGGCCTCATCAACGCATTTGCTTGGGCATTCAATGATTTACTAGCTCCAGGTTTTTGGCTGCTACCATTACATATCCCCATACTACATGCAGTAGGTACCGGTCTAATTTTTGTACCATTACTAATCCTTGCCCAGAATGTTGTTCCAGTCATAAGTCGCAGTGGACAGCATTCTACAAGAAGAACTAGCATTGTTGAGTATCCACTTGTCCTTCATGGGATGGTTTTTCTCCTCCTCATTTGGTCAGTGCAGCATCTCCCTTCTGCCAGAAGCGTTCCCTCTGTGTTGGTTGTACCGCTGTTTCCCTTTTCTTCCATCGATTTGTTGTTGGAAGTATCGGGAGTAGCACAGGATAAGATTATGTTTAATGTAGCCCCCTGTCCCATGGGATATAATGTCCTTCCCGAGAGGAGGAGGCTATGCTTTCAGTCCCCCCACCTCCAGGCCTACACTGCTTTGGCTCTTGTGTGCTGCTTCCTAGTGGGACACCTTTGTGAATGTTGACACTTACTGGGTCGCCTTTTATTGTTCTGCCAGTATGGCCATCAACCAGCACTGCTATTCGAGATGTGATGTCACTCCCAGAATCCCTTTAACCTATGACGCCAGCTATGGTGGCGTCTACCTCCCTTTGTTGTGACGTTATCTCCATCTTCACCTATGAAATCATCACAACCTCTCGCTGAGCCATTGGAGACCTTTCAAGCTATGGTCGGGAGGCTGGAGGTATTCTGCTCTCTCTGGCAAGAAGAGTCGTTGAAGGAATGATTCTTCTTCTCCTCTTCCTAGCAAGAGACGTTGTAGAGGGAGTAAGCTCCCGCCTCCATCTCCTCCTGCTTCTTCATCTTCTCCTCCTCCCCCTTGAGTCAAACGGAGAATTATGAACTCTGTGGCATCGTCTTCTGTGAGTGAGAGTCCTTCGTAAGATGACAAGGTTCCGATTAACAGGTCGAAGGTGCCTGCTACAACAGTGTCTCCTGCACCTTCCAAAGATTCTTCTCTCTGCAAACGTATTGTGGTTGATGGTCGAGAATGTGAGGGGGGTCTGGTCCTTGGGCGTGTTTCTCATTCGCCTTCCAAAGACAGGGACCTTAGAAATCAGTGTCCATCAGGAAGTTCACTTCAGCATCATTCCCTGCCTTGAGACCATACTCTTGTGTTGTTGCACGGCTGTGTACTTGACTCCTTGTCCCACATCCATGTATGTGATTTGTCCCTCGAACGTACAGTGGACCCCCCGTATTCGCGTTCTCCGGATTCGCAGACTCACACATTCGCAGATTTCTCTCGGGAACTTTTCCCTGCATTAGTCGCGGAAAATTCGCGCATTTGCAGTATTTTTCTATGAGAAATATCCACAAATACCTGGTTTTTGTTATCAATTTCATCATGAAATGCTTTTTTTGTGATAAACCTATTAAAAAAACCAAGTATGAAAATTTTTAGTGGTTTTTCTTAAGTTTTAACTAACAAAATAGGCTGTTTTTAGCGTTTTTATGGGGGTTTCAAACATTTGCGGATTCTAACTATTCACAGGGGGGTCTGGTATGCATCCCCCGCGAATACGGGGGGACCACTGTATACATAGTTCATTGCACGAGCATGTACAAGGTCTGGTTGAGACCATGGACAGGTTTCTTTGCATGGCCATGTTCTGGGGCCCTCTGTTTCAGGAGGTTCAGTAGTTAGGGACTCCACTCCAACCAGTGGGAGATGCCTGGCTTCCTAAGAAAACCACTCCAGTGCCATTAGGGAAAGATGAGGATTCTTCCAAGCCGACGCCTTCGCCTTGTCTATCTCTTTTGCCGGAACTAGAGGAGGGAGAGGGCCAGGAATTTCTCTTCTTTCTCAGAGGTTATTAATCTCATTCGTGAGTTCATTAATCTTGGGTGTAGAACGCACTCTCAGACTTCTATGATCCCTATGGGTATAAAGGCCTTGCTAGGTTAAGGCAAGATACTAAGGCTTCATTTGAGCTTCCCTAGTCAGGGCATGCTCAGTCTATCTTGCAGCGTGTTAACACCTTGGTTTTGGATCGAGATGGCTCTGCACTCCAATAGGTCCTCGAAGTTCCTTCCTCTTCCTCCTCTTGCGTGGCATAGGAAGTATTATTCCACCAATATTGTGCACATGATCTGCTTAAGCCTGGTTTAACCCTGGACCAGGTTAGATCTGAAGGTCTATTGTTTTCTTCACAAGATGCCTTAGCTATGTCGGCTACTGCTTCTACCATCTTCCAGACTGTGTCCTGGTTGGACTTATAGTCCACTGCAGTAGCCAGGATAGGGTTGGATCAAGCTGAGGGAGGTTCAGTCAGTTCTTTCTCCTTTGTCAGGCTATTGCAGTCTTCCAACAGAGAGTTCCTTTGTTGGAAGAGGTGAGGAAAGACCTTCATTGGTGGTTTGACGACCAGAATCTCATGATGGGAGTCCCTTTGTGTTCAACCCCTCCAGACTTTCTCTTGTTTTTGGATGCCTCCATCAACGGTTGGGGTGCTCATCTGGAAGATATCCTTGCCTTGGGTGTTTGGAGAATGGAGGACAAGCTGCTTCATGTCAACATATTGAAGTTGAAAGCAGCTTTCTTAGGTCTGTGGGAGTTCCAGGAGAGGGTAGAGTGTCATTCCATCATGCTGATGTCACACAACACCCCAATGGTCACCTATGTGAACAAATGGGGGTCTGGTGTCTCGTCAACTCCATTTGATGACAGTCGAGCTGCACCAGTGGGCAATCGACAACTTGGTGGAGCTCTCCGCCAGGTACATTCCAAGCAAGAGGAATGTGGTGGCTGGCAAGCTGATTCCTCGGAACCAAATCCTGGACATGGAGTGGTCCGTGCATCAGGACATGGCAGACAGGCTCTTTGCCACTCTCTTCAACTGGAAGCTGTAGGTTTATTGTTCGGTGGTCCCAGATCCTCTTTCTCTAGCAGAGGATGCCTTGCAGCATCCTTGGGACAATTTCGAGGTGTGTGCTTTCCCCTCTGTTTTACCTGAGCCATCAAATTCTGAAGAGAGTAATGAGTTCTCAAAATCTCAGGATAACTTTGGTGGCACCTCTGTGGCCTCAAGCTGAGTGGTTCCCAGACCTTCTGTCTTTTCTGTCAGAGGTTCCAAGAGAAATTCCTCCATGGCAACAGCTCCTTTGCCTACCTCATGTTGAACAGTTTCACCAGTCACTAGAGTCCCTGTCTCTTCATGGCTGGAGACTTGTCAAGTATCTCCTCCGAGCAAGAGGTTTTTCTAGAAAGGCTGCTGGCCAGATGTCCGGCTATCTCAGGAAATCTTCGTCAGCAATTTACCAGGGGAAATGGGCAGTCTACTGTGATTGGTGTTGTCGACGGGGTTTCTCTCCACTCAGAGCTTCTGTTCAGCAGATAGTGGATTTTCTGATTTTCCTCAGGGTTGAGAAAAGTCTTTCGGTTTCAGCCATCAGAGGCTACAGAGTGGCCTTGGGCTTGGGTTTGCGCCTGAAGGTGTGGACACCTCTTCATCTTGGGAAAGCTTGATGTTCAGGAGTTTCGAACAGTCCTGTTCTCCAAGAGAACTCAAGCCTCCTGCATGGGTTGTTTCTCTAGTTCTGAGAAGTCTCACTCTGGCTCCACTCGAGCCCCTATGTCGGTTATCAGACAGGGATCTGACTAAAGACAGTTTTCCTGTTGGCCTGGGCTTCTTCAAAAAGAGCTGGGGAGCTTGATGGCATCAGTTATGACATTAAGTACACCAAGGGTTGGGGTCTGTGACCTTCGAATTTGTCCCAGAATTC
The DNA here is from genome assembly GCF_015104395.2 of Macrobrachium nipponense. NCBI lineage: Eukaryota > Metazoa > Arthropoda > Malacostraca > Decapoda > Palaemonidae > Macrobrachium > Macrobrachium nipponense. The sequence goes on along the minus strand of NC_087201.1, from coordinate 96,436,295 downwards.
GTGGCTAAGACCCAGATTCCCTGTGTGCATGATGACAGATTTGCCTCTTCTTTTTTTTTCTTCCCCTCCCTCACTGAATGACATTGTGGACAACGATCCACAGGAGCCCTTGCTTTGCCCCCGTCAGAGCACTACGATGCTATCTAAAGAGGTTTCATTCATCACCTAAGGCCTAGGTGCCATAGACTTTTTGTTAGCACAGGCCGGTCTAGAAGGGAAGTGCCCAAGAACACAATTTCATTCTGGTTACATGATTCAATTAAACAGGCTTACTCCTCACAAGTCCATACAGGCTAAAGCACATGACATCAGAGGTATAAGTTCCTCTCTGGCATTTAAGAAAAACTTGTCTGTTCATAGAATTTTGAGCGCTGGTTCTTGGCTATGTCAATCCATGTTCACTTCCTTTTACCTAAAGGATGTTGCCCACATGTCTTTGGACACTTTTTCCTTGGGTCCGGTGGTGGCTGCCCAACAAGTTGTGTAATTCACCCAGTGCCCCTAGCAGAACAGTGTGTATCTTACCTAAGGTGATTGTGTTGAAGAGAGATTGAGTGAGTTGGCTGGCCTCTTTCTCTTTTTTCCCTTTCTTCTTTCTACAGGCCAGTCAAAGAATAGACACGTCATATGCTGGAACTGGTTTGATACAGGTGAGTAGGGGGGGGTCATACTGATAGTGGTTTTGTATTGCTACTATACAGTAGGCAAACCTACTATTCTGTAGGAAGTGCTCCTCTCTCTAGCAAGGGGAGTGAGGAGTGGTGATAAACCTCTGTGGCTTGCATGGTTAATTGCTTGAACCGGCAGAGTTTTCTTTTCTTGGAATGCAATGAATCTAATCATATGTCATTGTGTTTCAACTCAGATGGCTGAGTTTTTAGATAACCAATTGTCTATACTCTCACAGGCTTGGACCCCCTTCTTTAGAACTACCTCTAGGAAGGGTGGTCAGGTGGGTACCGTGGGTTAAACTCCCACCCAGTTTAGGGTACTTTTACCTCCCTCCAAGTATAAGACTATCCTATTTTTAAGACCGAAGTTTTGTTCCGCTTATGAACAAATTAAAATTTTTTAATCAATTTGTATTTTTCATAGCTAAAAACCTGTCTTAATATTTACTGCCCACTTCTAGCCATCCCTCTCTCTTTTCCTGGTTTGTTGGGGGAAAGACTGATGCGTCACGTTGTTCTATGCCTGGTCTGTGACCAGCTTCCACATTGTATACACGAGTTTCCAGATGCCACAGATTCCTTGCTTTACAATCTTTGATTGATTTTAACTGGTTTCCAGCTGGCACAAGAAGATTATCCTATTGTTAAGACCTCAGGTTTGTTAGCCGTGAAAAATACAAAGTGACTGGAGGCTTGAGCTCTGTAGGAGAACTCGACTGCTCAAACCCCTTAACTAGCAAGGAAAGTTCCCAGGAAGAGGAGATGGCAATACCTTCAAGGCGTAACACTCTGCTATTCGCTGAATAGAGGTTGCGAGTGGAGAAAAACCCTGTTTACGATACCAATCACAGTAGATCGCCCATTTGCCTTGGTAAACCGTGGAGGTTGACTTTGTGGGACTGCTGGACATATGCCCTGCTGTTCTCTGAGAAAAGCCTCTCGCTCAAAGGAGAAACTTGATAGCCTCCAACTGTGAAGAAACAGGGATTCGACTGACTGGTGGAACCTTTCTGCATGCGGCTGACACAGGAGATGTCACCAAGGGGGAATCTCCCTCGGAACCTCTGACAACTACGACAGCAGACCTGGGAACCATTCCGCCTGAGGCCACAGAGGGGCCACCAAATTCATCCTGAGACCCTGTGAACTCAATAGCCTGTTCAGAACTTGACGGATCAAACAAAACGGAGGGAAGGCATACTCCTCCAGGTTGTCCCAAGTATGTTGGAATGCATCCTCTGCCAATGCTAAAGGATCTGGGACCACTGAACAGAATATCTCCAGCTTCTTGTTGAAGCAAGTACATACTCATGATTTTATCATGTATCTTGTGTACTAACATCTTTTCCTCCATATCTTTATCCCATCTTCTAGTTAAGTTAAAAATGTAAAAGAGAATGATAAAAGTATTATTAGCAGTTTTCATACATTCAACTTACCTGTCAGATATATACATAGCTATAGACTCCGTCGTTCCCGACAGAATTTCAAATTTCGCGGCACTCGCTACAGGTAGGTCAGGTGATCTACCGCCCTGCTCTGGGTGGCAGGACTAGGAACTATTCCCGTTTTCTAATCAGATTCTCTCTGTCGCCGGCGGTATCACATTGTTGTTACTTCCTCCTGACTAGAATTCGTTTTTCGCAAACTTTTGATCATCTCTCGCTGATATTTGGTGACGTACTTGGATCGTTTGTTTGGCATTCGCTATCGTGGACTGTTTTTTGGACTTGGTTTTTGGAATTCGTGAATATGTCTGACTCTAGTGTTAGTTTCAGAGTGTGTGTGAATGAGGGCTGTAAGGTGAGGATTCCGAAAGCTTCGGTAGATCCTCACACTACTTGTAGTGGGTGTAGAATGGCTGAATGCTCGATTGAGAAATACGTGTGACGAGTGTGAGAAATTGAGTGCACAAGAGTGGAAGAATCTAACTTCTTACTTGAAGAGTTAGAGAAAGATAGAGAGAGGAAGGCGGCTTATAAAACCCGCAGAATGTCTGCTTCTCATGATTTTACTATCTAGTTCTGTAGCTTCTTCCTCTGATAATCATGCCCATTCTGTTTCAGCCCGTTCACAAATTGCTAATCCCTCTAGTTCTGCTTCGGTAAATAGCAGAACTTAGAGCTTCCCTTCAGAAAATGCAGGAAAAGGTCGCAGCATTGGAAGGTAAGGATAGTGAATGTGGTTTCGCTAGTGATATTAGTGTCCCCAGTGTAGTGGAGGGGGCGTCTGGTCGTCTCTGCGACGCTCCCAGGCCTAGACCTCTTCCAAGCTCCCTGGCCCGGAGGAGAAGGAATGTCGAAAGCCGTACGGGGGTTGTGGAGAATCCCCAACGATCAGGCGTCCCTTCGGCAGAATCGAGCATATCAAATAATGCCAAGGACCGCTATAGGAAAAGCGTCCTTCGAGAGTGCTTTTCTTCGTCTAGTTCGCCTTCTCCGAGAAGAGGATGGAAGGAGTCGAAACTTTCCCGTCCGCTGAAGAGGAGTATGAAAGAGCATGAACTCAATTCGAGTCCCGAACGCTTCTCTGAAGAAGGAGCGCCTTCGGTAATAAAGAAGGCGAGAATACATTCAGACTCTGGGTCTGGAAGGGATCCTAGAGCGCCTTCCAGATCTCCCTCTCCTGGTTCGAAAGACTCCTCAACCAGGAGAATATTAATGAATATGCAAGAGCAATTAGCCTCGTTAGTAGGAACTCTTTATAAGGAGCCTACTCGTAAGAAGGATGATAGGCTTCCTATTAAAAGATCTAAATACGATCTCCTGTCGGGCGCGACGCACCCTTCAGGGGAGTTGTCGCACAAGCGGCCATCTCTGGGGGGAGCAATGCGTTAGACAGGAGAGAAGTAAGAAAGGAGTTACTCCTGTCAAGAGTAGGGCGCCAACCAGAAGCCAGGCTCCGAGTAGGCGCAAAGAGCCAGTACAAACATTCAAGATCTTCAATCAAGCGCCAAGAGTTAGCTGAAGAGAAGATCCTATTAGGAGTAGAGCGCTTGTGAGACGGAAAGCGCCTACCGGAATCAATACTCCTACTAAACATCAGACGCATTCTAAGGATCAGGAGTATTTGGAACGACGTGCTCCTACCAGGCGCCAGGAGTCGTCGGGCCTAGAGACTCCTCCCAGGCGCCAGGGAGTATTCTGAACTGAATATCCCTCCCCAGCGCCAGGAGTATTCCGAAGCTTATTACTCTCCCAGGCGCCAGGAGTACTCTGGACTTAATACTCCTCCCAGGCGCCAGGAGTATTCCGAAGCTTATACTCCTCCCAGGCGCCAGGAGTATTCTGAACTTAATACTCCTACCACGCGCCAGGAGTATTCTGAACAAGATGCGCCTACTAGAAGCCAGGAGTATTCGAGGCGCTCTGCGCCTGCCAAGCGCCAGGAGTATTCCAAACACGTTACTCCTCCCAGGCGAGATACTCCTGCTGTACACCAGGCGCATTCCTCGTATGAAGAGCCTGACACTCGTAAGAGAGTAAGAGAAGAGTCAGAAGAAAGAAGGGAGCCTTCTCCTTCCGAGCCTATCAACCCAGAAGATGCCTCGGAGGACGAAATGAAGGAAGGATCTTCTAATTATAAAGTTCTTTCGTCCCTTCTATTGGAGGAATATGGAGACTCTTTGACGCCAGCTGCTCCCCCTTCTCCACGCTCTCTGTTTCGAGCACGAAAACACACAAGTCTTCCTCTTTCCTTAAAATGAAGCTGCTATATCTATGAGGAGGGCTCTACAATCTCTTGACTCCTGGTTCAAGAAGAAGAAGGAGTTAGGAAGGACGGTCTTTTGTATGCCTCCCGCTAAACTTACAGGGAGGAGAGGCATTTGGTACGAAACGGGAGAGAATATGGGATTGTCTCTGTCCGTTTCAGTTGAATCAGACTTCTCGAGTTTGGTGGATTCGTCGAGAAGGCACGCCTTGAATGCAGCGAAGGTAACATGGGGGCTTTCGGAAACGGACCACCTCCTCAAGGGACTTTTTCACACTTTAGAAGTTTTTAACTTCTTAGATTGGTCCCTTGGGGTTCTGGCCAAGAAATCTCAGGAAAAGGAACAACTCGACCCAGAAACCCTAATAGCATCCTCGCCTGCATTGATAAGGCTGTTCAGGATGGGATCGGCTGAGGTATGCTCCCTCTTTGGTGCAGGAGTTTTAAAGAAGAGGGCGGTTCACAGTGCTTTCCTCACGAAGGCCGTCTCTCCTTCGCAGAGAGCCGCCTTATTGTTTGCGCCTCTCTCTGAACACCTTTTTCCCTCGCAGTTGGTGAAGGATATCGCTGCATTCTCTGACTGAAAGGCCACCCAGGATCTCCTTAGACAATCCTCAAGTAAAGAATAGGCCTGTGGCTAGTGAGGAAAAGAAAGTGGCTCGCCCAGCTCAGCAGCAGCCCTTTCGAGGAGGTCTTCCAACTAGATCGATCGCCAGAAGGAAGTCAACCGAAAAGAGGGGCAGGTCTTCCTTCCGTCCCTTTAAGAAAGGGAAGTGAGAATTCTGTCCTCCAGACACCCGTAGGAGCCAGGTTACATTCTTTTGCGAAAGCCTGGGAAGACATAGGAGCGAATCCTTGGACGATGTCGATTATCAAGAAGGGGTATCGCATCCCAATTCAAGGACATTCCTCCCTTGACAACATCACCGAGGGAATTGTCCGCCAGATACAGGGACCTGTTCTGATGGATACTCTTCGTCAGATGGTGGAACAGATGTGGGACAAAAGAGCAATAGAGCTAGTGCTGGATTGCAACTCCCCGGGGTTTTACAATCGCTTGTTTCTTGTAGCAAAAGCCTCGGGGGGATGGAGACCGGTACTGGACGTAAGTGCGCTGAACAAATTCGTCGAACAACAGAAGTTCAGCATGGAAACGTCTGCTTCAGTCCTTGCAGCACTGCGGCAAGGGGATTGGATGGCGTCCCTAGACCTTCAGGACGCATACTTCCACATCCCGATCCACCATTCGTCGAGGAAGTACCTTCGATTTATGTTCGAAGGGAAGAATCTATCAGTTCAGGGCCCTGTGTTTCGGCCTGTCCACGGCTCCTCAAGTCTTCACAGACGTGATGAAAAATGTAGCAAGACACTTACATTTGAAAGGGATAAACGTCTCCTGTACCTGGGACGACTGGATCATCAGAGCCAGGTCTCAAAAGCAGTGTTTGGAGGACCTGTCAACAACACTGGAATTGACAAAATCATTGGGATTGATCGTGAACCTCGAGAAGTCTCAGATGATCCCCAGCCAGAACGTGGTTTATCTGGGGATTCAGATGGATTCTCGGGGTTTTTCGAGTTTTTCCATCTCAAGAGAGAATAAAGAAAGGCTGTGCCACAGTATCGAACTTTCTAGGGAAAGAGCGCACTTCAGCGAGGGAATGGCTGAGCCTTCTGGGAACCCTTTCCTCGCTCGAACAGTTCTTTCTCCTAGGAAGATTACATCTTCGACCGCTTCAGTTCTTCCTAAGAAGAAGTTGGAGTTGGAAGACAGGTCAGCTCTCGTACACGTTTCCAATCTCGGAAGAAATAAAACATCATTTTGAAGTGGTGGTTGATTCCATTAAAGGAAAACAAAGGAGTGTCCCTGCAAGTACGGAACCCAAGCCTGACATTGTTTTCAGACGCCTCGGAGTCGGGCTGGGGGGCGGCAACATTGGGCATCCAAAGAAGTGTCAGGCACCTGGTCGGCAGAACAGGTGTCATGGCACATAAATTGCAAGGAGCTCTTAGCAATTCACCTGGCGCTAAAGAGCTTCGAACACATAGTCAGAGGCAAAGTCGTACAGATAAATTCAGACAATACGACAGCTCTGGCTTATGTCAAGAAACAAGGAGGGACGCACTCTTTTGCTCTGTACGAGCTGGCAAGAGATCTACTGATTTTGGCGAACCAAAGAAGGTAGTTCTTCTAACAAGGTTTGTCCAAGGGGAGAGGAATGTGAGAGCGGACAGATTGAGCAGGAGGTTCCAGGTCCTTCCCACAGAATGGACACTCCACTCAGAAGTCTGTCAGAGCCTTTGGCTCCTTTGGGGAAGCCTCAAATAGATCTTTTCGCCACATTCCTCTCCAAGATAGAAAACATTTTGTGCCCTGGTGGAAGATCCCCGGGTTATGCAACAGACGCCTTTCTCCTGGACTGGGTCAGGGAATAATACGTTTACGCTTTTCCCCCGTTCAAGATACTGGGGGAAGTAGTCAGAAAATTCGTGGCATCCGAAGGAACCAAGATGACTCTGATTGCTCCGTATTGGCCAGCTCAAATTTGGTTCACAGAGGTGATGGAATGGACGGTGGGACTTCCCCAGATCTCTTCCAAACAGAATAGATCTGCTCAAACAACCCCACTTCGAGAATGGTACCATCAAAATCTACCCCGCTCTTGCTCTGACTGCCTTTCGACTATCGAAAGACTTGTCAGAGCGAGAGGGTTTTCTCGCCAGGCAGCAAGCGCAATTGCTAGAGCCCGCAGATCATCTACTAGGCGAGTGTACCAATCGAAGTGGGAAGTTTTCAGAAACTGGTGCAGGTCGAAGAAGCTGTCCTCTTCCGTACCTCTGTGACCGAAATTGCGGATTTCCTTCTGTTTCTTTAGACAAAAGTCGCATCTCTCGGTACCGACTATTAAGGGGTACAGGAGTATGCTTTCAGCAGTCTTTAGAAACAGGGGATTAGATCAACGAATGATAAGGATTTGCACGACCTCATTCGTTCCTTCGAAACATCAAAATCACTTGAACCTAAGGTTCCAAGCTGGAACTTAGATGTGGTTCTTAAATTTCTATCATCAGAGGAATTCGAACCACTTCACACTGCTTCGTTTCGTAACATCACTAGAAAGTGTTTGTTTCTGATGTCTCTTGCAACGGCAAAAAGAGTCAGTGAGTTGCACGCCCTTGAATCAAGAGTTGGCTTCAAAGGAGACTCTGCAATTTGTTCATTTCAGTCCCTTTTTTCTTGCAAAAATGAAAACCCTTCGAATCCCTGGCCCAGGAGCTTCGAAGTGAAGGACTTTCTAGTTTGGTGGGCAGAGAGGTAGAAAGATCCCTTTGCCCAGTTAGAGCTCTAAAATTTTATCTGGACAGGAAGAAGCAGTTGGGGGGTTCGCAAAAAGGTCTTTGGTGCTCAGTGAAAAGACCCCAAGAGAGCAATGTCCAAGAACGCCTTAGCCCTTCTTTGTTAGAAGTGTTATTACAGAAGCTCATAAGAATTGCCCAGATGATTCTTTTAATCTTTTAAGAGTGAGAGCCCACGAAGTTAGGGCAATTGCAACCTCTGTGGCGTTCCAAAGAAATATGTCATCAAGAACATTTTGGACGCAACTTATTGGAGATGCAACTCCGTGTTTGCATCCCATTATTTAAAAGACGTGCGAGTTACGTATGATAAATGTTTTTCTTTAGGTCCGTTTGTGTCAGCACAGACGGTTCTGGGTAAAGGAGAAAGCACCAATCCTTAAATTGTGTACGTAACCCTCTTGTCGGATGTTCTCGTGTTTTCGGTGTATGGGAGTGTCAGTTGTCGCACAAGCGGCCTTCACTTCGCTTCATTTGAAAATCGAGTGACATCTGACTATTAGAGGGGTACAAAAAATTTTTTATTTTTGTATGTATGAGTTTCGAGTTTGTGGTTGTTTGCTAAGAGTTTGGGGATAACTCTAGGCAATCTTAGAACTAACACGGGTTAGGATCGGGTGATCGGGATTGGTTGTGTGCTCCTTAAATAAATGCGTGTTGTCATATAAGCGGATGTGCTCCATTGACAAACGCCAGTTAGGTTCTGTCGAGTAGTGGAAGAGACCCCATCGACAGATCCACAAGAACTCTTGGCCACAGATCACTATCTCGCTAAGGCTCTTGAGATGAAGCAGACTCCTGGGCAGTAGCCACGAAGTCTTCCATCTAAGAAGGTAGGAACTAAGGTTTATTTATACCTACAACATATGTTGTTTACCTGTCTAGTCAGTTAGTTAGCTGTCTCTTGCCCTCCACCAAAGGGTGTCAATCAGCTATGTATATATCTGACAGGTAAGTTGAATGTATGAAAATGACATTGTTATGATACAATAAAGTTTCATACATACTTACCTGGCAGATATATACAATTGAAGACCCACCCAGCCTCCCCGCAGGAGACAGGTGGAAGAGAGAATCTGATTAGAAAACGGGAATAGTTCCTAGTCCTGCCACCCAGAGCAGGGCGGTAGATCACCTGACCTACCTGTAGCGAGTGCCGCGAAATTTGAAATTCTGTCGGGAACGACGGAGTCTATAGCTATGTATATATCTGCCAGGTAAGTATGTATGAAACTTTATTGTATCATAACAATGTCATGTTACCACCAAAAGAGAAAAAGCTGTTTAAGAAAGAACGACCGAATCGCATTTCAACCATCGTATGATAGTAAACAATTACCTACTGTAGTTATGTATGTAAGAATGAAGGAAATCCCAGTCTTCTGCATCTTTCTTTCCAACTTCAGGTAGCCAAGCTGAGGCGGCTAAGGTCCACAGTTGTCAAATATATCAAGTAATGTGACAGTAGGGTGAGGAGTTGCCAACTAAGGTTGTATTGTGTTGGCTACTAAAATTCATGTCATTCTCTCTCTCTCTCTCTCTCTCTCTCTCTCTCTCTCTCTCTCTCTCTCTCTCTCTCTCTCGCAATACAGTCTAGTCCCGATTTATGCATGTTCAAATTGTACGATTCCCCTTTTATGTAGTTGCAAGTTTTCAAAAATAGATTTTCTGTATATGCAAACCCGTTCAAAGACTGTGAGTCACGCGCTGCAAAACGTATCAAATTTATTGTCTTTTCAAGTATTTTTTTTTCTGGGGGGGAGGGGGTTGCTGGTATATGAGGGAAGGGGTGGGGGAATACTTGGAGGAAAAAAACTATTATTCCTCCAAGGGGGAATGCGAGAGAAAGATATCCTGCTCACCCATTAGCTAAGATGGAAGGCTCTGTGTCACGCATTTGTGACGTCATAGCGCAGTGTGTATGAATGATCCATATCCTCACCATCATCACACGTATTACTCAGATCTGCGAAGTGTATTCTGAATGATCGGTATCATCATCGCCATAGGTATTATTCAGATCTGCGAAGTGTATTCTGAAGGCTTCTGCTCAGCCACTAGCTAAAACGGAAGGCTCCGCCTCACACATTTGTGACATCATAGCGCAGTGTTTATGAATGATCAGTATCATCATCATCGCTATACATATTATTCAGATCTGCAAAGTGTATTCAGATCATCTGCATCATGTATGCATCTGCCAAGAAGCAGAAGAGGAAGACCTATTTTCTCAAAACTAAAAAGCTTGCCCTTAAGTTGAAGATGAAGGAAGGAGTAGCTTCCATTTTGGCAGAAGTCGACAACTTGAAATCCGTCATTGCTGAACATGAAGTAAGAATTTTTTTTTCCTAGGTTAACTTGTTTTGACTAACTTTTGGCATTTGGTCATTCATTTTTTTCTATTGCTGAAATAGGTTTTGATGAAAATGACAAGTAAAAGTGATTAACAGAGAAGCAGATGTGTTTGAGAGAGAGAGAGAGAGAGAGAGAGAGAGAGAGAGAGAGAGAGAGAGAGAGAATTGTTCGATCTAAACTTTTCAAGAAACTGTCATTTCATGTTGAATTTTGAATTTTTATAATTTCTTTTTAAGAAATTGTAATTTTATCAAATTTTGAATTTTCATCAGTTCCTTTAATCGTAGAATAAAATTATATGAAAACGATTACATAGTGAACATGCAGTACAAGAAACTGAGAGGCGCTTGTAACCAAGTTTGTTAGGCCTAAGAGGAGTGAAGAAACGCATGATCCGCTAGTCCCTGAAACCTCAAATGGTTCACAAAGCCTTCTTTCAGCAGAAGAACTCTTCACGGAGGATGAGATAGAGGAGTTTGAAGGTTTTTTGACAGAGGATAGGTAGAGGAAATTCCATCCAAAAGGTTTTTTTTAAAGGAAATGCCTGTATCGTACAGTACACTTGCACCCAATGGTGGCATTGTTTACGTGTGGGAGTTTTCACCATTCTGTGTGTAACTTTAAACTTTTCAATTTATTGAAACCTCTTTAATGTTTTATTTATCCATAAGAACAATTTCATATTAGAAAAAATTACAGTATATATAGTACATAGAAAGTATTGAAAATGGGTAGTATAAAAAAGTTTGACTGGATAAGTTGCCGTTTGCCTTGGCCCTAAAATCAGGAATTATTCCCATAAGTTAGTGTTTCCAAATCTGCCAATTTCCAATTCTGTGAGGCCGTGGATCGACCAAATTCTTGCATAATTGGTGACCGTACTGTAGTAATATAACTGTAATTACAAAATTCATATGTGATAGTATTTTAACCCTTGTGATCTGATGACGTGTAGCGCGTCAATAAATTTTTTTTCGTAAGTGCTTGGTGTGTCATATGTAAGTTATTTTTGGGAAAAATTCATGAAAAAAACATGTCAATCATAGAAAACGTAGTTGACGCCATTGGGTCGACAGATGATGAATCTCGAAGAAAATGCAAACCCGATGCTGCTAGCTTACTTAGCTACGATACAAAACATCAACGTAAGTAGGTTGGAAAATCTGAAAATTGCACTCCGTAAGAAATTAGCATTATTTAATCAATTACAGCTCATTAGCAAACACATTTAAAGCAAATTTATTGCTTCCATGTTAAAGATCAAACATTTCTACACAATTTAGGTATACAGTGTTCCCCCTGTATTTGCGGGGGATGTGTACCAGACACCCCCATGAATAGCTAAAACCCACCAATAGTTAGAACCACCACTAAAAATGCTTATAACTGCCTATCTTGAAAGTTCAGATACCAAATGTATACCTTAAACAACATCCTACTTCAAATATACCTAAAATTACTAACCTATTACTCTATTAATCTTTGAGGTTATATTATTAACCTTAGAGGTTATATTATTAACATCATTTCAAAGTCATCTTAAACATTTTACCATTAAAAATATATACCTACAGCCAATAACACAGAGAGAGAGGAGAAGCGAAGAGAGAGAGAAGAGAGAGATAGAGGTGATAGAGAGAGAGACGAGAGAGGAACCAGGAGAGAGATTGGAGATTACTCATAGACTCCGACTCCTTTCCCTCCGCCAATTCGTATATCAAACTGTCATTTACTCCCCTGCCCTCCTTCCTCTTCCTCCAAGTGGATAAAAAGACTGGGAATCGCTAATTTTTATATTAATCTTATTAATATTTGAGAATTAGTTATAAGGTAAATCATTTATTTATACTACAAAAACTAAACATACATAAATAAGAGAGAGAGAGAGAGAGAGAGAGAGAGAGAGACGAGAGGAGGAGAGGGGAGAGAGGAAGAGAGAGAGAGAAAAAAAATATATATTTTTATTGTTTAATCTCATTAAACTTAATATTATTTGAAAACTAGTACTATACATTATTATTTTACCATAAAATGTAGTGATGCCCTTAAAGATGTACTGTATACATACACTTCCAGCCCAAATGGAGGGCGAGAGTTACCACTATGACATACGTATCTCCTGTGGCAAAGGAGAGAGAGAGAGAGAGAGAGAGAGAGAGAGAGAGAGAGAGAGAGAGAGAGAGAGAGAGAGAGAGAGGTTATCCTTATTTAAAAAGAGGGAAATGGATAGATTATTGTATTTCTTTAAAACAGTGGTACCTCAGGATACAAAATTAATCCGTTCCGAGGTGGCCTTCGTAACCTGAGTATTTCGTATCTTGAACCGCATTTTACATATAAATTGCCTAATTTGTTCCAATCTCTACAAAAGCACCCCAGTAAATTTTATAAAAAGCTAAATTGACCAATAAACAATGAAATACTACAACAATTTGGACCATTCAATACCTAACTTAATACCTACTACTAATATGTACTATATAGTACCTGTAAATAAAGTGTATTAGTGTACATGGTATACAAGAAATACTGTACATACATACGTACGTATGTAGTAAAATGTGGAACCTTACCTTTCGAGTGAGGCTATCTCTGAATGTGGTGACAGAGGAGGAAGACAAACAGCAGAAAACTTGTACATACATACACTTAACTTTACGAAACACATTAAAAAATGTCAGGAAACAGTAAGACTAAACTTTACGAAACACATTAACAAATGGCACAAAACTTTAACACTTAACTTTACAAAAAACTTGAAATTAAAATTTTTTTTCTTTTCTTTTTTTTTTTACTTTACATTTTTTTTTTTTGACATTTTTTACACTACATTTTTTTTCTCTCTCTCTCACCACTTTCAACTTTCAGTTGTTTTTTTTTTAACTATCACTTGGATCTTCCTGTTTGCTTACTCCTACTAAAGGCCTCTTTAAAAAATAACTATCCAAGGAAGATTGCTTCTGCCTGCTTTTGACAATGTTCCTGAAACGACTCAGGCAAACGTCATCGAACTGCGCAAGCATACGACTTGTGTAAGCCTTTTCTGGGTGTCTCTCTTCTACAAATGATTGCACCTTATGAAAAGCAGCTAGAGCATCCTTAATTTCTGCCGTTGTCATAGGGTCGTCATCCTCCTCCTTGCCGCTGCTAGAGAACTCTTCTTGAACGACGTTATGTTGCATGGCCTCCAACTCCTTCAGGTCATCTGTCGTAAGCTCCTCTTGGTGCTCCTGCGAAACAGTTTCAGGATCGTCAATTGTTTCTGAATCTGCACCAGCTTCGCCCACGTCGAATCCCTTGAAGTCTCGGGCAGATATGACATCAGGCCAGAGTTTTCTCCATGAGGAATTCAAGGTTCGCCTTGAAACCTCCTGCCAAGCTTGATCGATGAGTCGGATGCATATTACGATATCGAAATGCTCCTTCCAAAATTCATGCAAGGTGAGGTTTGTGGTATCGTTGATGTCGAAACATCTCTTGAAAAGATGTTTCATATACAGCTTCTTGAAGTTCGATATCACTTGCTGGTCTACGGGCTGGAGGAGAGGGGCGGTGTTAGGCTGAAGATAAAGAACCTTGATAAAAGAATACTCTGCTAGGATATCTTCCTCGAGGAGGAGGGTGAGCAGGGGCATTGTCCAACAACAGCAGACATTTCAGAGGGAGGCGCTTCTCTTCCAAGAATTTCTTCACTGTCGGACTTGAGGAGTCTCCGAATGATAGACAAGTAGGGGCTTCACCTTGCAATCCCTACTGGCATTCGAACAAAGTGTGAGCGTAAGCCTGTCTTTCATAGGCTTATGCCCCAGGTAGCTTCTTCTCTTCCTCCATGATGTACGTCCGACGAGGCATTTTTTTCAAAAATGGCCAGTCTTATCACAGTTGAAGACTTGCTGAGAACTGTAGCCTTCGTTGATCGTCATCTCGTCGAACGTCTTAATAAAGGCTTGGGCCGCTTTCATGTCCGAGCTGGCCGCCTCCCCATGCCACACCACCAAATGGATGCCAGTGCGTTTCCGGAATTTTTCAAACCACCCATGAGAAGCCTTGAAGTTTGGGGTTGGCGTCGATGTCCCTTGTCCTCCGTCGTCTTCAGCCTGGGCAATCAAATCGACGAAAATAGCGCTGGCCTTGTGGGAGATTGCCGTCTCAGTTATCGTATTGCCCGCGATTTCTTTGTCTTTTATCCAGACAAGAAGCAGCCTCTCCATCTCGTCGTGCACGTGGCTCCTCTTGTTGGACAAAATAGTCACACCCTAGGAAGGTGTAGCTGCTTTGATGGCTTCCTTCTGCTTAAGAATGGTGCCTATCATTGACAGATTTCGGCCGTATTCCTTACCGATCACACTCCACTGCATGCCAGCTTCCTACTTCTTGATACAGGCAGCCCCCGGGTTACAACGGGGACAAACTCGAAGGCAGGAGAAGAGAAGACAGGATGGAAAAGGAAATTGGAGATCTACAAAGAGAAGTTACAAACCTTAAGAAAGAGAAACAAGAATTAAACAATAACATAGTAGAAAACAGAGTATAGTGAAGATTAAAAAATCAATTGCTCTAAAGACCAGAACCAGAAATGAAACAGAAGCAAGTACTAGACAAGGCACAAAGAAAGAAGCTTACAAGGATGAAAATAATGAATTCAAGAGAGCTGTTGGCAGAAGGGTGATAGCAGTCAGAAAACACGATTGTCCCCCAAAAGGGATCAACACAACGAATAAATTTGCTGTGCTCTCTGAAACAGAAGAGGAAACTATCTTAATTGGAGACTCGTTAGTAAAAGATCAGGGGTTAAATTTTGTGGCCAAAAATAAAAGTGAGCGAAATGTTCATTCTTACCTAGGAGCAGAAGCAAAGCCGATAGCCGAAGCAGTGAAAAAAATCAAGGTAAATAATAGAAAAAGTGTAATCATAGTGCAATGAGGAGGAAATTACCTCTTTCTAAAAGATGGAAGAACTGTCCAGACAGTCTGGTAGTCAACCTGATGAATGTCATAGAGAACATCCTTGAGAAAACTGCATCATTTTTATAGGGCTTCTGCGCAGAACCAATGTAAGCCACTACTCCTTAAGCAAGGCAGTTGGAATCAACGACAGACTGGAGCTAATATGCCAAGAAAAAGGTGTTAGGTTCGTAACCTTTTGGGACAGATTTATAGGGAATAGGAAAATATATAACAGAGGTGGAACTTACTTGAATATGGAGGAAAACTAATAGGAAACGTTCTCAACAAAAACCTCATGAAACACCTTAGTGAACTGAACATTCTAGGGAGGAAGTCAGAAAGCACTCAGAATCTGGTTAGCAATAGCACTGCAGGCAACAATGACAGTAAGGGAAACTAATAAAGCCACCGAGGACAAAAGAGAAGAGATAGAAAAGACCCTCAGAGTGGCACAGTTTAATGCACAATCTATTTGGAACAAAGTGTTTACGATAACGTTACCGCAAAAAATGGTCAAGGAATGCCTTTACATAGAGGCATGATGGGACAGATGCTGACCAATAGGAGAGCAGGATCTTATGGCAGGGACTAGCATCAGGAACCAATCGGAGAGCGGGAGGATGGTGGCAAGTCTACTGAGTTGGCGGCACGCGAATTTTAAAATTGTTCTCGCCGGTCCGGGCGAATCTCGTACTTTACCCTCTCGCAACCTGAATTATTTTCGTACACAGAAGCAAGAAAAATCTCCGTCTTTGCTTTCGTAACCTGTATTTTTTGTATGTAGGGACTTATGTATGTAGAGGTTCCACCTTATTGAAATACATACCGATAACCAGACGAGCGCTATCTAATAACAAAAAAAGATAACTAAGTCTAGTTCATGTATTTAAGTCAATTTTCAACTAAAACACTTCATATAAAAATAACCTTGTCACATATGAATAGAGTTTCTGGAGATTAATTTATGCTAAATAAAAGCAAGAAAATCACTCTGAATTGAGTTAAATACGGCGAAATAATCTTACCTCCGCCCTCATCTGATTTTTCCAAACCAAAACATGATTGTTTTTTTTGTATTTTATAACACAAATAGAAATACAAGACTACATACACTATTATTGGATACTGCAAAGTAAAGGCTAACCTTTTAAAAGAGGAGAGGGAAAGAAGCATATTCGTTATGTTTGTATGTTATGAGGTGGTCTCGGCACCCAGCCGAAGAAACCAATAACCAGACAACGACGCTATAAACCCTACGAAGTGTAAAACCCAGTTATGAATATATTTAACAAGTGCTGTAAAAGTGAAACGCTTTTAATCGATGGGTATGGTAACTTCGGGCTGCCTGTATTTTGAAGATTCATATATGCTAACTAGAAGCAAGAAAATTGCTCAGAATTGATTTAAATATGGCCTAATAAACATTGATAATTCGTCTGAATTTTATAATACAGTATTATTGGATGCAGTGAGGTAAAGCATAACTTTAAAAGAGCCATTGAAAAGATACATATTCATTATGTTTATTTTCTAATACAATACTAATAGTGAATATTACATATTTGGCACTAGAGCCGAAGCCAAAAACCCCCAAATTGATATATCCATTTTGCACTGATATATCCAGAAGTACAATATACCACGGTCTGTTATCTCAGTGCACTAATGTACTTTTCAGCGATTTTCGGTTATCGGTGCTCAGCCAAGAACAGAATCCCCCCTGTTAACCGAGCATTGCTTGTAATCTTTTCCAATCTGGCACTTCTGATGTCTTCATTTCCCAGCCTTTCACATAGGATCCCTAGATATTACTCAGCTTCTTCATTTCTCATTCCAGCTTTTGTTCCTCCTTCCATCTTAATGGCTGTGTTTTTGAACCATTTGCCATTACTGGTTTGATTACAGTACAGTAGATCTTTATTCCAGTTTAGTTTACTTGACATCCTATTTTCACACACACTACCCTGCCTCCTCACTCCATTTTCCCCAAGCTGCTTTTATCCTGCTTTCAACCTCAGCTTCTTGCCCTCTTTACTTGTTTTAAATCTAGGCCTCTTTTATTTTATATTATTAACCTATCCTTTCCTCGCTTGGTTAGTACTACGTCACTGTTACCAACATTTACTCTCTTACCACCCCGTTCAAGAGATTCCTGCCACTTTCTCTTTACAATTCTTCTTCAGTTTCTGTTGTAGTCATCATAGTATTTGTATATAATTATTTTTGTAGATTTCTATTCCTAATATCTTCAGTTAGTAGTACATCCCAACTCTACATATTTTAAAACATTTGTATTTTGTTACAGGCTGTTATTACTGCTCTTGTAGTTTTATATAATACTTCAACCAACCTAACCAACTATTCTCTCTCTCTCTCTCTCTCTCTCTCTCTCTCTCTCTCTCTCTCTCTCTCTCTCTCTCTCTCTCTCTCTCTAAAACACTGTCTCCCATGGTATTCAATCTCATGTCTTTTCTAGGTCTATAGTGCACACCAGAGATTTTGATTATGTTCAACCTCTGTTCATGTATCTTCTATTATAAAGAAAGCATTTACTATACCTTTCCCTCTAATGAAATGTATTGATGTTCACCAGTCTTAACAATTGCTTGTACTATTCACTCATTGAGTATTTTTTCCAAATCATTGTACAGGTGTGCTGATAGTTTAATTCCTCTGTAATCATGTACTACACTCCATAATATCTCCCTTCTATTGAAACATTTACTATTAGACTTGCTTGTCATTTAGCATTACTGCCTCTTGCCATATACGTATTTCCTTAACAGCTCTTATTATCAATTCTTTCTCCTCCATGCCAAGTATCTTCAACATTTAGCATTCTTTACATCTATGGATTGTATCTTCATCACCAGACCCTCCACCCTCCCCACCTTCCTGGGATCCCTTTTTTCATTTATTTGTGTGATAGATGCTTATAGAAATCAGACCATCTTTTCATCATCCTTATGCAAGGCATTTCCTCTGTCTGATGACACCTAACAGATCCAGATTTTGTTGTTGCTTTTTCATTGAGTTTGATAATCTGTAATATCTTTTACCTTCCTTTGTCCCAAATCGTCTTTTCAACTCCTCTTTAGCTCTTATAATTGCCATGTGTGTATGCAAGCTGCAAATTCATTCTATAACCCCTCTTTTTATTTCACCTTACATTATTGACCATTGTTGCTCATTTTCATTGTTAAGGAATTTTATTGTTAGGCAATGAGGGATTGTTGGAAGTTACTATGTGAAAGACCTTTAGTACCATCCACAGTGTGCTGTGTAAAGCCCAATGTAACTTTTTTAAGTGGTACCCTGTCATGGTAATTGCTCTATAGTGAAGAAACATATATTAAAGGAAAGGAAAATCTATCTTCTTCGAGTAGGTCTGCAGCAAGGAGGCATTCCCGCACGTGTTTGAGGCGTTTGTTCTCATGATTGTTCGAGAATTCTCTGGTGTTTTGTGGAACTCCAGCACGCGGCCGTCGTTAGAAAAGTGCATTTTGAATATGATGTCGCATTTTGTTGAGAGCCTTCTAAAAAGTTCCTGCCAAGTGACGTTGACGTTCGCTGGTTATGCTCTGCCCTTTCAGCCCCGCCCCAAGATCGACATATATATATATATATATATATATATATATATATATATATATATATATATATATATATATATATATATATATATATATATATATATATATATATTATATATATTATATATATATATATATATATTATATTATATATATATATATATATATATATATATATAATATATATATATATATATATATATATATATATATATATATATAATATATATATATATATATATATAAATATATATATATATATATAGTATATATATATATATATATATATATATATATATATATATAAAAATATATATATAGTCATATATATATATATATATATATATATATATATATATATATATAATATATATATCTATATAATATATATATACACACACACACACACCACACACACACACACACACACACCACACACAGGCGGTCCCCGGGTTACGACGGGGGTTCCGTTCTTAAGACGCGTCGTAACCCGAAAATCGTCGTAAGCCGGAACGATGTTCTTGAAAACATGTCCACAGGGAAAATTTCACTAATAATTTGCAATTTTTCTTAGGGCCGTATCTCTAAATTATCACTAATTTACTTTTTTCATGTGCAACACTGTGTATTCACAAATTACTGTATATTTTCATTAAAATACAAGAGAGAGAGAGAGAGAGAGAGAGAGAGAGAGAGAGAGAGAGAGAGAGAGAGAGAGAGAGAGAGAGAGAGAGAGAATAAACTCCTTATGGTTTCAAATAGATTGAAATGAATGTCTGTAGGCAACTTTTTCCCCCTCCCATAAATGCATATATTTCTCCAGAGAAGAGAGAAAGAGAGGACTGTGCAATTATGTTTGTCCATCAATTCTTTTGCTGAGAGCGAGAGAGATAAAAGGAAGAAATAGAAACACCAAATGTATGACAAGTATCTTGTGGAGAGAGAGAGAGAGAGAGAGGAGAGAGAGACGAGAGAGGGAGAGAGAGAGAGAGAGAGAGAGAGAGAGAGTTGTCCTTACAGTATTTAAAAGAGAGAAATGGAATAATTATTGTATTTAAAATACTCAGATCTGAATTTTGTACTTTTATAGTATATATTGGAAAATATAAATGATAAAACTTATTACATACACGTCCATGAAAATGATCTCATCTCAGTGAAGAGAGAGAGAGAGAGAGAGAGAGAGAGAGAGAGAGAGAGAGAGAGAGAGAGAGAGAGACGAGAGAGAATGTTACATAAAACCAGTAAATTCGTTACCATTGTATGGCATTGTAAGCTCGAGTGTCACTCTCGTTGGTGGGGAAATGAATTGATACAGAAAAAGACAAAGGGAAGAATTTTTCTTTTGAAATTAGTTATCATATTATTACTACTTCTATTATTATTATTATTATTATTTGAAAATATAATAAACACGTGCATCTACCATAAAAATTCTCTCATCTCGGTAAGAAAGAGGAATTATCCTTACAAGTGAAATGGAAAGGTCATTTTCATCTCTTTAAAATACGACCATTATGAATTTTGTAATTAAAGTTTTATTATTATTATTATTAAATTAAATAACTGAAATTATCAATAAACATTTACATACTAGTAACCATAAAAATTCTTTCATCTGCAGTAAAAGAGAGAGAGAGAGAGAGAGAGAGAGAGAGAGAGAGAGAGAAGAGAGAGAGAGAGAGAGAGAGAGAGTGTGTTTATCTCTCTCTGTTCTCTCAAAAATACTTATAACACTTCCAGAGGAAGAGAGGGAGGGAGTTACCACTATGACCCATTATTATCTTGTGTGGCAAAAGAGAGAGAGTTAACCTTAATTAAAAGTGACATGGATAGATTAGTACGTATTGTATTTCTTTAAAATACTATCACATATGAATTTTGTAATTACAGTTGTTATTATTATTATTATTATTATTATTATTATTATTATTATTATTATTATTATTATTTGAAAGTATTAAAAAACAAATAGTACAAGTACATAAAAAATCTTGAGTCTCAGTAAATGAGAATGAGAGAGAGAGAGAGAGAGAAGGGGGGGGGTGTGGGAATGTCCGGACCACGTGATTGCAACACTGCAGCTCTTCCCCCAGATTTTCCCCCTCCTGGCTGTCACAGAACTTGATATATCTGACAGTTTTAGTACCTGAATCTCGAGAAAAGGTTACTGGAAGTTACTTGAAGAAGACTGGGATTTTCTTTCATTCTTCCATAATTTTTTAAATATAAGCTAAATCTTACTAATTCACTATGGTATTTTCTTTGATGAATTGATATTATTGCTGTATAAATTAATATTAATATTTGAAAATAGAAAATCATTTATTTATCATACTAAAAAACATACATCTTTAGTAGTAGAGATAGAGAGAGAGAGAGAGAGAGAGAGAGAGAGAGAGAGAGAGAGAGAGAGAGAGAGAGAGAGAGAGATAGAGAGAGAGAGAGAAACTGTGCTAAACTATAAAGGATTCTTATTTTATCATAGTATTTGTTTTTTAAAAGCGTCGTAAACTCGGAGCATCGGAAGCGTCAGCGTCGTAACCTCGGAACAAGCGTCGTAACCCAGGGCGGCCGGATTTTTCAATGAATATTTAAGAAAAACGCGTCGTAACCTCGGAACGTCGTAGCCGGGAACCCGTCGTAACCCGCCTGTGATATACGTATAGGACTCTGAGAAGTAGAGAATCAGTATCATTCAGAGTTCATAAAAAGGAAGGGAGACAAAGGATAAGATTAGGAGAAGACGCTTGAAGGAGAGTGGGGGGAACAGTAACAAAGTCCGTTAGTCGATAGCAGAGTTAAGAGGAAGAGGAAGAGAAAAGATAAGAGAGGAAGAGGACGCGTGAGAGAGAGTGGGAACAGTAACAAAGTCCGTAGTCGTAGAGAGAGAGAGAGAGAGAGAGAGAGAGAGAGAGAGAGAGAGAGAGAGAGAGAGAGAGAGAGATCCAGTCGTCAAGTAACCCTTTCGGAGAAGAAACGTCCTACAAGCAGTTTTTGAGAAGTAACCCGCCCTTCAAGTTTCAAGACAGGCATTCCTTTCTGCAGTACGAAGATAAGAAGCCGTCTTAAGTTTCTACTGTCCCCTTTCGTGATGTCTCACTTCGAGCACTTGATTACAACCGCTGCAAAACTGGTCAGCAAGTATTTCATTACCTCACTGTTTCTCCCTTTTCACATATTGTCAGATTTAATTTTGTTATGTAAATAGGAACCATTCTGCATTTATCTTTGTGAATAAGCTTGTAAATAAACTTCTGTTCTGTTTGAGCTCCTTTCTATATTCGTATCCCGAGTTTCAATTGTTGGTGTTGAATCCTTTTTGTTTACTATAATAAAGAACCTAAGCGGACTCGAGATATGTAACAGTTGGCGACCTAAGGCCAGGATATTCATCACCGTAACAGATTGAAACAGGGAGAATATAGAAAGAACCAGAATGAGTGAGATGACAAAAGAGTTTATTGAGTCTGGTAAGCTTCTATGTCTAGAAGGGAATGATCTCTGTGAGTATGTTGAAAGGAAAGAAAGAGAAAAGTATGAGGGAGATGTAATGAGAATGCAGCAAGAGAGAGAAATGATGACAATGCAACAGGAAGAAAGAGAAAAAGAACATAAGCATGAGTTGGAAATCGCTCGTTTAAGGCAAAGTACTCTACAGTCAGAGTGGCGAGAACGAAAATGAAGCTGATGATTTGGTTATAAGTGCATTGTTGAAATTAGTACCAAAGTTTGATGAGGAAGATGTAACAAAATATTTCATGTGTTTTGAGAAGTTAATGGTAGTAGGAGGTTCTCCCAAAGAAATGTGGACTCTATATTTACAGTCAGTTTTGCGTGGTAGGGCACTTATTGTGTATAGTTGCATGTCTAAGGAGGAATGTGAAGATTATGATATCCTGAAAGAAACTGTTCTTTGTGCATACAAGTTAGTGCTAGAGGCGTACCGTAAGAAATTTAGAAGTTTGAAAAGGGACGAGAATACGTAAAGTTGATGATTTAGATGGTCTGAAGAACTTAGTAGTATTGTTAGAAAACTTCAAAGATAACGTATCCTCTGAGATTAAGCTTTATATAGAAGATAGGCGAGAAGTGTCTTTTGCAGGAGCAACTAAGTTAGCAGACGAATATAGTTTGACTCATAATTTAAGTGTCAGTAAGAAGCGAAATGATCCTTCGTCAGGTAGAGTACAAAGCAGTAAAGGTTTCAGTTCTAGTAATAGCAATGTAAGTAAAAGTGACTATTACTGTTATGCATGCAGAAAACTTAGTCATACATCTAAGGTTTGTAAGAATAAAGGGGCATTTATTAGCTCAAAATTAACTTGTTTTTGATGTAATGAGAAAGGGCACTTTGCAAGAAATTGTGCAGTAGAAAGGAAGGACGTTAAGAAACCAGTCTCTAGTTAACCTTTCATCAAGTAGGAATGATGTGATGAGAAAAACTAGGAAATTTTATGGAGAATTTCTGTCTGAAGGTGTAGTTTCCTCTCTTGGAGGAGGAGATTCGAGAGAAATAGTCTTGCTTCAGGACACAGGAACTGCTGTCTCCCTAATTAGGAGAGAGAGTGTGTGCCAAACAGGGCAGAAATCAACATGGAAGAAAAGTCATGTTAGGTGGATTTCCAAACACTGAGTTCTGTGTCCTTTGTTGAAGGTAAATTTTGAAAGTCTGGGAGACATTATTGTCGGTAATGACTTGGCTTTATCCAAGTATGTGAATCCTGTTGTGAGAGAGATTCCAGTGCCTGAAATGGTAGTAACTAGGTTAGGTTTACATACAGACATAGACTATGGTCATAGTTTGATCGTGGGTTCGAGCGAGTGTGATAGAGGTGGCAAGGTTGATCTTGGCATGAGTGTGGCTGAGAGACCTGTCTCTATTGGTGGTGACAGTGATAGCCAAGCTGAAGGTGTGGCTGTCGAGAATAACGTAGTCAATGTAGTGGAATCAAGTAATAGTTACTGTGATGAATCAGGCACTAACCTTTTGTATAAGAATTAGCTAGTAAAGTTTCAGAGAGAGGATGAGACACTAACCCGAATTTTTTAATGTGAGCTGGATGATGATCTCAATGTGTGTAAGGAAATGTTTTGTTTAAAAGACGAAGTTTTGTGTCTTCATGATTGTCCTAAGTCAGGTAGCAAAGAGGGGATCACCGAACAATTAGTGGTTCCTAGGAAGCATCGTGAACTAGTTTTGAAGTTAGTGCATGATTAGCAAAGACATTTGGTAGTAAATAAAACTTTCAGGTTTATTAGTACAGTGTACTTTTGGCCCAAAATGAGAAGTGACGTGAAGAGGTATGTTTTAAGCTGTCATGAATGCCAAATTGCCGGAAAACCGAATCAAGTAATTCCCAGAGCTCTGTTGTGTAATATTCCTTAAGTAGGCGAACCTTTTGAGAATGTAGTTATCAATGGTCGGACCGTTGCGTAGAAGTAAGGGAGGGAGTATATATCTGTTAACAATCATTGATAGACTAACTCGCTATGTAGAGGCGATACCCGTAAGAAGCTGCAACACAAGGAGTGTAGTCAAATGCTTGTTAGATTATTTTTCCAAGTTTGGTCTGCCTCATAATATACAGAGTGATAATGGCAGTAATTTTGTATCCAAATATTTCAGGGATAGAATGAAAGAATTAGGTATTAAACTCATAACTTCCACACCTTGTCACCCCAAATCACAAGGCATTGTGGAGCGGTTTCACTAAACGTTAAAGAGTTGTTTACATAAACTGTGTAATAACTTTGAACATGACTGGGAAGAAAAGTTACCTTTTGTTTTGTTAGCATTATGGTTGGCACCAAATGACACTACAGGATTTAGTCCTTTCAAGCTGGTTTTTGGTCACACTGCTAAAGGTCTTTCGGAAATGTTAAAATGTAATTTAATGTTTAAAGAAGGTAGAGACAACTACATAACTAATCTAGAGTATTATAAAAACAATTTCAGAGATGCTTGGCAACTAGCAAAGGCGAACAAGAGTGAAAGTCAAGGGGAAACTAAAAGGAAACATGATCTTAGAGTGAAAGAGAGAAGTTTCTGTGTGGGAGATAAAATTTTAGTATTAGTCCAGAAAGAAGGTCCCTCTTTATCTTATTCGAAGGTCCTTTTTCAATTTTAGGAAAGAGGGGAAATCTAAATTATTTAATCGATATGGGTAAGCATAGAGCAAAGTGGCTGTATGTAAACTTGCTCAAGAATATAAACGTCCAGTGCCTGTAGTAACGGTGTCACAGAAAGAAATTAGTTTTGAGAAAAACTCTGAGGTGCTTAAGAATTTCAAAGTTTTTAATCAGAGTTTAGAAAAGGAAAGATTGAGGGAAATACATAATGTTTTAGTGAATTATCCTGAAACTATTAGTGACAAACTAAGTCTAACATGATATTGAGTTGCAGGACACAAAACCCATTAGGCAAAGTCCATATCGTCTGAACCAAGAAAAGGCAGAATCTGTGAGGAAGGAAATTAGTTACATGCTAGATAATGATTTGATAGTACAGTAGTACCTCGAGATACGAAAGGCTCTACTTACGAAAAACTCGAGATACGAAAGCCAATGCGAAAAATTTTACTGCTCTACATACGAAAAATTTTACTGCTCTACATACGAAAAATTTTCAAGATACGAAAGGTTGTTGCTGTAAAGTCCCGAGATTCGCCCGGACCACCGAGAACAATTTTAAAACTCCTGTGCCGCCAACTGTGTAAACTCTCCACCATCCTCCCGCTCTCCCATTGGTTCCTGATGCCAGTCACCCCATAAGGTCCTGCTCTCCTATTGGTCAGCATCTACCCCTTGTGCTTTAACACGTTTCCTGCGACAGCCATAATGGCTGGAATCCTGGTACTGCGACAGCAGTAAAACTGCTCTATCGTCAGTACCAAATGAGACAACAAGGGGAGAGGTTGTTCATGCTTGTCTCTCACAAGATAGACTTTGTTGAGGTAAGAAAAACCGTGACCCACCAGTGTGTCCCATCGCATCTGAATGAAGATTTTATTACTGCAGTGCGATGGGACCCACCGGTGGGTCCCACTTGATTTTTTTTTTTAATTGTAGCTAACCACTCTGTATCTATGAGACCTGCTATCATGTAATAAATATCTATATATAATTTTTGTATTTGAGGGTTTGGTTAGGGTTTCCTTTTCTGTCTTTTTTTTATTTATATATAATTTATATTTATTTTGAGGGTTTGGTAAGGTTTTCCTTTTTCTGTCTTTTTTTTTTTTCTTAGCAGTGAAATGACCTAATATGACCATAGTTTTGAATCTTTTCTAAATTTCTATAAATCAATCAGTAATTTTATATATTGTTTTTACCTTAGTATCAAAACTTTACACAGCATATCATCTTGCAGGTGTTACAATGTTGGCTTCCAACTTTTATGGAAGTAAAAAAAAATCTGATAGAAATGAAAGCTCCAATTCTGAAGAAGAACTGTCTTCTGAAGAAGAACTGTCTTCTGAAGAAGACACTTCTGATGATGAATATATTCATTCAGAAACAGGAAGCAGTTCATCAAGTGAAGAGTCTCTCCATGATGATTCTGAAATCAAAATCCCTGAAGAAGAGCAGAAAATGAGGAAGAAAATGAGGAAGAAATTTTGAATGAAGACACAAGTCCACCAAATGCGAGTGGATAAAAGTGACTAAGAAAGCTCGACAACATGGATTTACTGGAAAAGAAGAACTTTGTGTAACTGTGCATCCATCGTCTACAGATAACCAAATTTGGCCTATTGATGTTTACAAACAAATGAATTACTGATGATATTATAATCTAATTGTTCAAGAAACCAATCGATATGCTGAGCAGAAAATTTCTTCGGTTACTGTAACCAGAAGATCGAAATTACGGCAGTGGGGTTCCTACAAATAACGAAGAAATTGAAAAGTTTATTGGACTTATCATTTACATGGGATTGGTTCCATTCCCTGAGATCCAATTATATTGGTTAAAAAGCATCCTTTATAAGAATGAAATTGTTCCAAAAACAATGAGTAGAGACCGCTTCCTCTTGCTCTTGCAAATGTTTACATTTTTGCAACAATGAAGAACCTAATGTGGGAAGAGATTGGAAAATAAGAAAATTACTAGATATGATTTTGGTGCAGTATCAATCAATCTATAAATCAGGATCTGATGTTTATAATTGATGAGAGTATGGTGCCTTTCAGAGGCCGTGTCATTTTCAGACAGTACATCCCTGGAAAGAGCCATAAGTATGGATGCAAACTGTTCAACTTTGCACTCCTGATGGATACACTCTAAACATGGATTTGCAGATAATTACTATATCTCCAGTTTCTTAGGAGAGTATCTTCTTCAGCGGAAGACTTACCTATGTGGCACAGTAAGAGTCAATAGAAAGTATCTTCCAAAGTCAGTTACAAAAGCAAAACTAAAGAGAGGTGAAATTAAAGCCTTAGAAAATAAGAATGGAGTGAAAGTATTCAATTGGAAAGATAAAGATATGTTGTGACTCTATCAACAGTTCCAGAACATGATGCTACTCTATCAACCACAGGTAAAGTCACAAGGACTGGTTTACCTATCAAGAAACCTCAAAGTGTGTTAGATTATAATAAGTGCAAGAAAGGAGTTGATTTATCAGATCAAATGTCATCATATTATTCACCTCTGAAGAAGTCAAGAAAATGGTACAGAAAAGTAGCATTAGAATTTATTGCTGGTACTTCTATAGTGAATGCTTGGGTACTTTACAATAAGTACTTTGATGTCAAGAAAATGTCATTACGTGCATTCAAGGAATCTATTGTCTTATACTATACTAGTGGTATCATGAAGGAAAAAAACAAACCAGGAAAATCAAGTATGAATATTTCAGGAAAATCTTCACATTGTCTCAAAGAAGCAGAAGGACAGAAAAGAAAAACAAGGAAACGATGCAGAGGCTGCTACGAAATGTTAGCAGCAAATGAAGGATCCAAAGTGGCCAAAAATCAAAGTCAATAAAGGTTTCCACATATTGTGACTCATGTGATGGCACTCCATATCTATGTTTATCATGTTTCAATCTCAAACATAACTAGTGTATGATGTTTTTCATTAGCAAATGGAATTGAAAACTAATTTTCTTATATACTGAATGTCAGACAAATTTTCTCTGCAATTATTTCAATAAAACTTTGTTTTCTATTTTTTTTGTATAATTCAACCCTTTGATAGTAATACTGATCTACTAAAATAATAATTGCAATTAAAAGTTCAAGTTTTTTTTTATAAATAAAAAAAGATAATTTTGTTCTACTGGGACCCACCGGTGGGTCACATTGCAGCAAATGAGAGAACAGTGTGACCCACTGGTGGGTCCCATCGCTGGAAACGTGTTAAGTATTCTATTGGTAAAAGGATGCTATAAATTGAAAAACTTATTCATGCAATACATTTAATGAAAAAAAAACATTAGGTAAAGATAGAATAAAGAATAGAAATGAATGGTTATTATACTGTAGTAGTTTACAGTAGTTGAAGAGAGAGAATGAAATTTATGCTTACTGTGTAAAGTGATTGCTTGTCGATTGTTCGATGCTCGTAAGTGCTGGATGTAAAGAGACGTTTGGAAGCTTTTTTTTGTTGTTTATTATAGTTAATGGTTACTTAATAATTATTTGAAATGAGTACATGCAATACATTTAATAAAAAAATTGTGAATTAGATATCATAAACTATAAAATAAATCAGA
Organism: Macrobrachium nipponense; assembly: GCF_015104395.2. NCBI lineage: Eukaryota > Metazoa > Arthropoda > Malacostraca > Decapoda > Palaemonidae > Macrobrachium > Macrobrachium nipponense. The sequence continues at coordinate 96,407,940 of NC_087201.1, read as the reverse complement.
CTGCCAACAAATACGTATTTTTTAGAATTCTTCTTCTGTTTTATTATTATGTTACGTATACGTAGTGTTTCATTATAGCTGGTCAGTAACTCCCTCGGTATCTCCATTAGGTAAAGATAGAATAAAGAATAGAAATGAATGGTTATTATACTGTTTGGTAGTTTCATTAGTTAAAGAGAGATACTAATGACAATTTATGGCTTACTGTGTGCTAGGAAAAATGATTGCTTGGCGCTGGTTCGATACTCGTAAGACGGGTAAGAGCTGAATGTAAACAATCGATTGGAAGGTTTGTTTTATGTTTGTTTGTGTTATTATAGGTAATGATTAATTAATAATCATTTGAAATGAGTTACCATTACTTATTATTTTATAAATTTTATTGGCATATTTCTAAAGAGCTTTTTAAGCTCTTAGTTTTAGATGTCTGAGACTCATAGACTAGGCTACAGTATCAAACCGCTAACATAGGCTAGGCTTATTGCTAAGGGACATATGCTAAAGTCCTAATATATGCAGTAAAAATGGGGCTGAACATTACATGCAGTTGAATATTACTCAAGTATGTACAGTATTTTGCCTTTTTGGAGTCATATTTCTTCCATCGGATTGGCGTTGTAACCCTAGAACATGTGTTTTAGGCCTTGAAATATAATTTACTGGGGTGTTTTTGGAGGGCTTGGAACGGATTAGCCATTTTACATGTAAAATGTGTTCCAAGATACGAAAAACTCATAATACGAAGGCCGTCTCGGAACGGATTAATTTCGTATCTCGAGGTACCACTGTACCTAGCGAGAGTGAATGGAGTTCCCCGGTAGTTCTGGTGAAAAAGGAAGATGGATCAGATAGATTGTGCATTGATTTCCAGAAAGTAAACAGTGTAACTAAGCAAAGTAATTTTCCCTTACCCAGGATTGATGATTGCTTAGATAGAATCAGAAGTTCTAAATTCATTTCAAAGTTTGATTTGGCTAAAGGTTATTGGCAAGTACTTTTAAGTGAACGATCCTGGAAAATATCCACCTTTATAACGCCATTTGGTGGTTTCGAGCCCAAAGTTATGGCTTATGGCTTGACAAACGCAGCCAGTACCTTCCAAAGGTTGATGAATAAAGTTTTAAATGGCATCAACAACTGTGTCGTGTACTTGGATGATCTTGTGATATTCTCAGAGACTTGGGAGGATCATGTAAGGATTTTAGCAAGAGTCTAGGGAGCCCTTACAAAAGCGAACCTCGTTCTTAATCTAAGGAAATGCGACTTTGGGAAAGCCTTTATTACTTATTTTGGACATAAAGTAGGTCTTGGTAAAATCTGTCCAAAAGATCGGCACATAGAATTCCCAATCCCGATAACTTAAAAACAGGTCATGAGATATCTCGGAATGGTTTCGTATTTCCATAGATTTGTACCAGATTTCTCAGAAATAAGCGCTTCCTTAACTGATCTGTTTAGGAAAGGATGCAGTTTTGTATTTGATGGCTATAATGATTCATGAGCCTGTTCTATTATTATCTGATTTTAATAAGGAATTTAATTTAGTGATCAATGCCAGTGTATTGGCGTAGGAAGGGTTTTGTTACAAGAAGTGAAAGGAATGAAATTTCCAGTTACCTATTACTCAAAGAAACTGAATAAAGTGCAGCAGAATTATTCAACTATTGAAAAGGAATTGTTGAGTTTAGTTACAGCCTTGCAACACTTTGAGATTTATGTACGTAGTAGTTCCGTTTTAACTGTGTATATTGATCATAATCCATTAGTTTATTTGGAGAGGTTTAAGAATAAGAGTTTAGAATTACAAGACTATAACCTGAAGATAGTTCATATAAGGGGAAAGGATAATGTTATAGCTGATAGCTTCTCTAGAGATTTTTCGGAATGAGTAGCCTGATGACTCTTTTCTATTTTAGCACGGTTGGGTGAATGAATTGAGAAGTGTGCATGTTTCACTGAGTTAAAGCTTTATGCAGAATTGTTCCCCTGTTGTTTGATTCTTGTTTCTCTAGAAAAAAAAATTAAAATCAGTTTATTTCATTTTTTTTTCTTTTGGGGGAACGTATCATGGTAATCGCTCTATAGCAAAGAAACATATACGTACATGTATTAAAGGAAAGGAAAATGTATCTTCTTCAAGTAGGTCTGCAGCAAGGAGGCATTCGCGCACGTGTTTGAGGCGTCTGTTCTCATGATTGTTCGAGAATACTCTGGTGTTTTATGGAACTCCAGCATGCGACCATTGTTAGAAACGCTGCGTTTTGAATATGTAACATTTTATTGAGACCTTCTAAAATATTCCTGCCGAGTGACGGTGACGTTCGCTGGTTATGCGCTGCCCTTTCAGCCCCGCCCCAAGATCGACATATATATATAGGACTCTGAGGAAGTAGAAAGAATGAGATCACCAGAGATAAGAGAAGAAGGAAGAGAAAGGATAAGAGAAGAAGAGGACGCACGAGAGAGTGGGAACGGAAACAAAGTCCGTAGTTGGAGAGAGAGAGAGATCCCGACGTTGAGTAACCCTTTCAGAGAAGAAACGTCCTACAAGCAGTTTTTGAGAAGTAACCCGCCCTTCAAGTTTCAAGACTAAGGCATTCCTTCCTGTATGAAGATAAGAAGCCGTCTGAAGTTTCTACTGCCCCATTTTGTGAAGCCCTCGCTTCGAGCACTGATTTCAACAGCTGCAAAACTGGCCAGCAAGTATTTCATTACTGCACTGTTTCCCCTTTTTCACATATTGTCAGATTTATCTTTGTGAATAAGCTTATAAATAAACTTTTGTTCTGTTTGAGCTTCTTTCTATATTCGTATCCCGAGTTTCAATTGTGGGTGTTGAGTCCTTTTGTTTATTATAATAAAGAACCTGAGTGGACTCACGATCTGTAACATACCCCTACAGGGTTATCTAATGGTGATGCAGTAGCATCATTAGTGTTAAGGTTTATCACAACTTTCACATTGTGACATCTCTCTGTAGAATATTCTTGAACCTTTCCTGTTGTTGTTAACCCTCTTACACCGATTGGACGTATTAAACGTCGAGATAAATTGTCTCCCTGGTGCCAATTGGACATATTAAACGTCGAGATAAAAAAGTTTTTTTAAAAATAAGCGGAAAAATACTTATAGGCCTACCAAGCGAAAACTTTTGAATCACGCGCCTTGGGGGATGCTGAGAGCTCACGGATGAAGGCGTTGTTTTGTTCACAATCGTTACGCAGGCGCGCAAGAGCAAATTTCTTTCTTATTGCACTAAAAGGTATCAGTGACACATCTCAGAAATTATTTCGTCACTTTGACATAATTTTTGCACCATTTTGAATTAGCTGTTACATGGAGTATTATATATGAAAATGTGTGCAATTTCATGTAAAATGCAACAAAAAAAATACTCATGATTGTAGCTTTTATCAGTTTTGAAATATTTCCATATAAATAACGATAAGTGCCAAAATTTCAACCTTCGGTCAAATTTGACTCTACCGAAATTGTTGAAAAAAGCAATTGTAAGCTAAAACACTTATATTCTAGTAATATTCAATCATTTACCTTCATTTTGCAACAAATTGGACGTCATTAGCACAATATTTCGATTTATGGTGAATTTATGAAAAAATAACTTTTTCCTTACGTCCGCGCGGTAACTCTTCCGATAAATTTTTTAGTGCGATTATCGTAATGTTTGCACCATTTTAAATTAGCCGTTACATAAAGTTTTATATATGGAAATGTGCGCAATTTCATGCACAATACAACTAAAAACAACACATGGTTGTAGCTTTAATCAGTTTTTTGGAAACTATTTTCCATTATAAAAGGGATTTTGACGTAAGGAAAAATCTATTTCTGGGTCGATTGGCTCGTGTCGCCAGCGAAATATCCTTTAATCTATTATTTCTAGGGTAAATGTACTAACACATACCAGAGAATAAATAAATAAAGAAAAAGGGTCAGTATAACTGACTCGCTCACCCTCCAGGAGGGTGTCGGTATGAACACTAGGCGATGAGACCACTACCACGAGCCAAATGCCAATAGAAATCTCCCACTACAAAATCCCTCCAAGAGGGGAGCCGACCCACAGAGTGAGCAGCTCGTACTACTACTACTCCATCCCATGCTGCCGACTGCTGCGCCTCTGGTGGCCATCCTGAAGTTAGCAGACAATCTTGGGCGAAGGGATGGGTAGGGTGGGATTTCGCTGGCGACACGAGCCAATCGCCCAGAAATAGATTTTTCCTTACGTCAAAATCCCTTTTCTGGGCTCAGCTCGTGTCGCTGCGCGAAATCGTACCAGAGAAATAGCACAGATTGTAAACAAAAATAATAAAATGAGAATAAAAATAAAATAAATCAGAATAGGTCTCAAATAAAAGATAAATATATATGAATAGACTATAATTGCTAAAAGATACATATACACAGGGGTATAAAATTAGAAATATGCTTAAATTACCCTTAAATCTAATCATGTTAGTTAACATAAGGTAATTACATATGTACAGGTAAAATTATTTACATGTATCAATGTTATCTGTGTAACAGCATGTATCAAAAGTATAATAGCAATTAATAAAAACGATCAACAATAATAATATATAAAGGAATATATATGAGTTAATATACAAACCCGTAATCATTATAATTATGATGTATCCCCTAGCATAAAAATAAGGGCAAACATCCATGAGATCAATGTTTATAATCATTTGTGAGTGTCCCTAACCAGACAATAAGGGGCACCCACTACACTATCACAAAAGCAGCTAAGACACAAGGTGAATGCAAATGAACCAGGTAGAATAGACGAACTTTTGGGTGAGGCAGGTAGAAAGGAGGACTGAATCTTCTACTACAAACTAGCTAGAGTCAGGGGAAAAAACTATGTTACCCGCTGCTACTGCTGGGAAATTCAGAGCTTCCAAGGACTTAAGGTAGTGACGTTGAACACTGTCGGCGATTTCCATCCAGTATACTTTTTCAACTCATCGAAGTTCATATGTTGGAAATAATTAATTGAGGTGGCTACTGCCCTGACATCATGTGCTTTCGGGAAAGAGTCAGGATTGGCTTGCTTAATAAAGTACAGGATTTGTTGCCTGATGCCTTTAATGGATAAAGTTCCACCTTTTTCCCTCCTAAAGAGGGGACCCGACGAAGATGAGGAGGTTCTAGACAGAAAGGCTCGTAAGGTTGTAACTGGGCAAGGAGAAACATCTTGTGGAAGGGGTAGGACCTTCCAAGGTTCCCACCTCATCAAAGGATCTTCATTTCTTTTGCTAAAAAGCTACGTTCCGGAGAAAGTAGGACTTCTCCTGTGGGAAGGAACTGAATGATCCGGGCTCTCTGGATAGAGCCGACAGTTCTGAAATTCTTGGCTCCTGAGCTAAGCTTAATAAAAATAGGGTTTTTTCTTAAGAGCATTATAAATGAGCATGTGTCATTATCGGTTTCGAAGCCAGTTTTAGGACATCGTTTAAGAACCATGAAACTGACGTAGGCCTTACAGAAGGCCTAAGCCTAGCACATGCCTTAGGAATAGACGAGAAGTAGGAATCCGTCAAGTCTATGTTAAATCCAAATTGAAATATCTTTTTCAAAGCTGACTTGTTTGTCGTAATCGTGCTAGCTGCTAAACCTTTTTCAAATAAGGATCTGAAAAAGGATATAGCTGAATTAACTGTCATGATTCTAATATCCGAATCTCTCAGGAAGGTTGCTAACTTTTTGACAGCAGCATCATACTGCCTCAAAGTCGAATCCCTTTTATCGGATTCCAGAATAGAATATTCTGAGGGTCAATATTCGCATCTCTTTTTGCCGCAAACTTCATGAAATCCATAAAGTTAGGGTTTTGAGAATCCCTGAGGAAGCGAACACAGTCTTCATTTTGCACTGACTGGGAGAGCTTTGGATTGGGGATCTGAAGAGGACGAAGGCCCAGTTTCCAAAATTAGAGGATACCAGTTGCTCTTCGGCCAGTCTGGGGCTACTAGAGCCACTTGACCCTTGAATGTCCTGAGTTTGTTCAATACTTTCATGAGGAGATTCACTGGAGGGGAAGACGTAAATCTTCTCCCAGTTGTTCCAGTCTAGAGCCAGGGCGTCCGTGGCATAGGCCAGAGGGTCCAGGTTGGGGGCTACATAGCACGGTAGTTTTGTGGTTCGCTTGTGATGCGAAGAGGTCCACCTGTAGCCCTGGGACTCTTTGAAGGATCCATTGGAACGAACTGTTGTCCAGTGACCATTGCCGACTCTAGGGGTACTGATCGGGATAGGGCGTCTGCTATGACGTTTCTTACTCCAGCTATGTGAGTGGTTGGAAAGATGCCAACTTGAACTTGTCTGCCAGGGAGAAGATGGGCTATCATGACGTGATTTATGATGACGTGACTTGGAGCCGGCCTCCATCTGTTTATACAATGTACTACCACTGCGCTGTCCAAGACTAGCTTTATGTGGGAGTACTTGGGTGGGGCGTAACCTTTTTAGAGTCAAGAACACTGCCATTGCCTCCAGTACGTTTATATGGAACTGACGGAACTGAGGTGACCAAGTCCCTTGAACCTTTTTGACCTGGGAATAACCCTCCCAGCCGCTTAAGGAAGCGTCTGTGTGGATGGTGACCCCTGGTGGAGGGAACTGAAGGGGTACTGACATTGATAAATTCTTGACTCCTCGCCCATGCCAAGAAGTCGATTCTTTAGAATCAGAGGCACTGAGGATGTTTGTCCCTGGACCTGACGTTTGCTCGCGAGCGCCAGATTTCTGGTTAGGTCTTTCAGTTTGGCTCTTTCATTAAGACGTTTGTCACTGATGCAAACTGGAGAGAACCCAGGATCCTTTGCCTGGGCTCTCCTTGACGCTAGTTTTGTGACTTAGAAATCGCTTGACTGACTTTGCTATTTCTTTCCTTTTGGTTGATGGAATCGACAGAGTGTGGGATGCCAGATTCCATTGAATGCCCAGCCACTGAAAGTTTGACTCTGGAGTGAGTCTTGATTTGTCCTGTTTATTTTGAAGCCTAGATATTCCAGGAACTGAATCACTTCAAAGTAGCTCTGTTGCATTCCTCGACTGTTGGGGCCCAGATCAACCAATCGTCGAGATACGCTACTACCATGATCCCTTGCGATCTGAGTTGTTGCACTACCACTTCCGCTAGCTTCGTGAACACTCTGGGTGCCACGTTGAGTCCGAATGGAACTACCTTGAAGGAGAATGTCTGGTCTCCTATCTTGAAACCCAGATACGGACGGAAGTGTCTTGCAATAGGGATATGATAGTAGCGTCTGTAAGATCGATAGAGGTGGTGACGGCCCCACGGGGAAGTAGGGTCCGCACCTGTGAGATCGTGAGCATCTTGAACTTGTCGCAGCGGATGGCTAAGAATTTTAAGCGGGACAAGTCTAAGATTACCCTTCTTTTTTTGTGAGCCTTTCTTTGGCACGCTGAACAAGCGACCTTGAAATTTTAATCTCTTGACTCTCGCTATAGCTCCTTTTTGAAGGAGATCGTCTGCGTACTCTGTCAAAATTCCTTGGAAGGAAGTTGACGGAAAGGTCTGGATGGAGGTGGGTTCGTCAACCAGCTCCAACCCAGACCTTTTGACACTATGCTCTGAGCCCATTGGCTGAAGTTCCACCGGTGGCGAAAGTGAAACAGCCTCCCTCCTACCTGAAGTTCTTCATTGGTTCTGGTAACCGCCTCGGCCTCCTCTGAAGTGCTTTCCCCTGTTAAAGGAGCCTCCCGATCCTCTCCCACGAAAGGAACGCTTACCTCTACCTCCTTACCCGAGCGGTCATACTTCTGAGAAGCTTGACTCTCGAAGGCTTGATTGTAAGCTGGAGAGTATGGCGTAAGAGGTGAGGGCTGAGGCTGAGGGGATATCACATAAATTGGCTGTGATTGACCTTTAGAAGTGGAGGGTTGGGCTGTCTGCACTAACGGTACTGTTGGAACTTGTTGAGGAAAGCGTAGTTGCTTCTTCTGATAAGGTTGGAAACGCCTGGGTTTCTTTTGTCCCTTACCTTTAGGAGTCAGGTCTTGCCTCCTCTTAGCCGAAAGGCCCCAACGATCCTTAAGGCTCTGGTTTAACCTGGTAGCCTCCGCTGACCTCCTTAACCATAGCTTCTGGGAAGAGATCTGCTCCCCAGATGCTAGACGAGAGTAACCTATTCGGTTCATGCCGAATGGTTGCCTCTTGTAGGACATGCTTCCTACAATTCGTCCGAGCAGTGGCAAACTCAAACATATCTGACTGTACCGTTTGAGTCAGGGCTTTGGTCATGAGCTTAAAAATCGGTTCTGATCCATAAGCCATGGTAGCTACCTCAGACATAGCCATAGAATTGATGGATCTGGCTAGACGCGATTTTGCATCAAACTCGGCCTGAATAAGGCTATCTGGGAGCCTGGGTAGCTTTTCACCAAACTGCTCCATAGCACAGTCCGGTTTGAGTTTGCCAGCTGAGAATGTATTCGGCAAGTCTTCCCACAATTCTCCAACTGAGGGGAGCAACGGAGAAGTGGGATCCGCTTCCTTCAACTGCGGTATAAGTTTTTCCCCCTTTTCCCCCTTCTGGGCCGCTGGGATGGTCGCCTCGCGATCTTGGTTAGGACAGGGAGCGGGGTACTCTCATCCATTGTAAAAATGGTAAAGGGACTCTTAAATGGTTGTATCTTGGTGTTAGAACAATCCATGTCCTCTAAACACCTGAGCCATTCTCTCTGAGCCTGGTCTCGTGAGTAGAGGACTGTCTCCTTAGGTACCCTATCGTCCCGCACCATAGCCGACGGCGTAAGCCTTGCGTAGCCTATGAACGGAGGCTGGAGGTCTTCCGGGAAGAACTCGAAGTCCTCTATTCTTCGAGTCCCAAATTCCGGTATAGAGATGAGACCGTCCTGGAAGGGGGCGTATGACGCTACTCTCCACGGATTGTTCATAGAGAACTGAGGTAGTGAGTCATACGGAGGAAGTTGGGATCCACTCGTGTTGGACAGTGGAGGAGAGGCTAGAGGAGCTTCTCTCAGCCCAGCTATAATGGAGTCCTGGGAAGTAATCCTGTCCGACAGACGAGAGATCATTTGCTCCATGCTACTCTTTAAGGACCCAACCAGGTCACCCACCTGTTGCAACAGGCCAGCATTGGGGTCCAAAGCCGGAGCTGCTGCGGAGGTGGAGGGGAGGCTCTGAATCGGAACCAAAGGTAGCGGAACTGGTGATTCTGCCGGAGTGCGAGATCTCTCTCTGGAGGATTTACTCCTCGAGGACTTAGAGCCGGAGCTAGAACTTTAGACCTGGATGCTCCGGGATTCCCAGCCGGAGACTTACGGGAGGAGGATGAAGCCGAAGTCGTCTTCTTAGACGACGACGACGTCTTAGTCAAAGTCATCACCTTAGACTTGACCTTAGGTCTAACCGAAGCATCAGGAGGAGAATATATTTCGTCACCCGTAAAGCCTTGGAAGGATGGAGAGGTTGCAGGAGTAGAAGAAACAGTTACGCCCAAGGGTGACCCTTGGGTGTCCACCGTACCTACCTCGACCAACAGGTCGTCTATACCTACCATAGGTTCAACATTAATATCTAGGGTCGCGACATCCGTAGAGATATCCTGGTCCTGATCAGTTAATGAAGTGGCCAGCTGTTGTTGGATGAAGGCGATAGTCGGATCCGCTTCTACCGGGTCGACGTATCCTGTCGCCTTGCCTCCGGGGAAGATTAGTAATGCCAACACGCTTCTCTAGGATGTAGGGTCTGTCCCTTGGCGGCGTTTTTCCCAAACCGCCGACCCAGGCCCGCAGGGTAGCCAGAGCGGTATCTCTTTACCGCCGGAGCCTGGAAGAGAGGGCGTAGTTTAGATTTAAGAATCACTTAAAACTAAAACAAAACTTAAAGTATAACTTAAATTAATTGCCTTAAGTTAATATGATGAAAACTTAAGCGCTAAAAAAGAAGCGAGCAGCTACTGGAGATGTAAAACTTACCCCTTCCAAAAGCTGGCTCACCAGATCGTAACATATGGTACACGTCTCATGGTACCAGACCTGGATGTCCCCGAGCGGAGTCGCGCATGGACATGGGACCGGCAAACTTCGTGTCCACAAGGGTCCTGAAGTGTGGCGGAACATCCCGGATGCTCACAGTTGGTGGCCTGTAAAGTGGGGAGACACATGAGTACTCTTAAAAACATCACTTACAGTCTAAAGGACAGAAGAGCTCGATGCATGCCGGAGCTCGGAAAAAATTTGGGCATAACCCCTCCCTGCATCGCCTGAATAGGCTATAATCCCGGAGAGATCCGGTAAGATATGTAAGGGAGGGGGATGGTTTAAGGTTCTAAGCAAAAACTTAAAGATAACTTAAACCTAACACACAAGCAACCCGGACTAAGTCCAGTGCGTAGCGGAGTGTAGTAACTCAGCAAAACGGTACGGTTAGTATAGACCCACTGGTATGCTACGGTCCACTCTACTGAGTGGACTAACAACCTCTCCGCTGGATACCAGGACTCCGATCAGGAAGGAGCCCTAGTAAGATGGGAAAGAGCGAGAAGACATACAGGCTCAAGCTAGCCCGGAGCGACAAGGTAGCGCGGAGGGTGGGCAAGGCCAGTACCCCCCACTCCGTACCAACCGGCCGGACCGAGAAGCCGGAGAGGTCGAGACCAGTCTGGGTCTGTCCCGACTCCCTAGCCCCTCCGCCTGAGGGGAGAGAGGGAGGCAGGCTCGGGTATGAGGAGCGAGCATGGGCAGACCGACCCGCCCCCGCCCGACTCTATGGAAGAGCGGGAGGGGGGGGAAGAATGACTGGACAGGCGTCTGGCTGGCCCGTGATCACGAAGTGACCACTAGGCGGTAAGACCAAAAACGACAACTAAGCCTAGGACAACCACTGATCAGGGAAATGCTATCGGGAAGCATACTGAACTGAAAAACGGAGGCAAATAAGCCCACTGGGCCGAACCAACTGATCAGAGAGATTGCTATAGGGAAGCAACCAAACTGATGAGCGGTAGTATAGGCTCAAAAGAGCCAGGACCTAGGCTAAGCCGACGCCTAACTAACCTAACAATAATAAAATACACAGTTATATAAATAAATAAATGAAAGAAAGAAAACAATATAGCAGGAGAAAAAATCCAGGAGTGTACGACTAACCCGAAGGCAAGTCTACCACTCAAAGCTAGTCAGAGGCCGATACTAAGAACCTGGACTAGGGTCTGGAGATAGGAAGAAGCCTACATAAGGTAAATAACATTGCAAGCATGACAAAACCTGAGTAGACCGTACCCTAAAGTAAAGTGGAAATAATCATAAAGAAGCGAAGATAAATAAGGGGATGTTCTAGGTATGGGAGACCAAGAACGAACCCATCACGAGGCAGAACCATGCTGCCATGCTTCCGACCCCGAGATCGTATTTATACCTAAAAAACGGCAAATACCGTCTCAGGGCCGGAAAAAACCAACTAACCGTAAATACTGAGTACTTAACTTAGCTGCTGCGATAGCTGCACGCTCCATAATAGAAAATCCAATGAAAGGGCACAAAAAACACAGAGAGGAAAATAACACAACCAGCTCGTGTGTGCTAACTTGAAAGGATGGCCACCAGAGGCGCAGCAGTCGGCAGCATGGGATGGAGTAGTAGTAGTACGAGCTGCTCACTCTGTGGGTCGGCTCCCCTCTTGGAGGGATTTTGTAGTGGGAGATTTCTATTGGCATTTTCTGGCTCGTGGTAGTGGTCTCACTCGCCTAGTGTTCATACCGACACCCTCCTGGAGGGTGAGCGAGTCAGTTATACTGACCTTTTCTTTATTTTATTTATTCTCTGGTATGTGTTAGTACATTTACCCTAGAAATAATAGATTAAAGGATATTTCGCGCAGCGACACGAGCTGAGCCCAAGAAATAACGGTAAGTGCAAAAATTTCAACCTTTGGTCAACTTTGACTCTACCGAAATGGTCGAAAAACGCAGTTGTAAGCTAAAACTCTTATATTCTAGTAATATTCAATCATTTACCTTCATTTTGCAACAAATTGGAAGTCTCTAGCACAATATTTCGATTTATGGTGAATTTATGAAAAAAAACATTTTCCTTACGTCCGCGTGGTAACTCTTCCAAAAAAACTCAGAAATATTTTTGTGCGATTGTCGTAATGTTTGCACCATTTTAAATTAGCCATTACATGAAGTTTTATATATGAAAATGTGCACAATTTCATGTAGAATACAACTAAAAATGATTGAAGGTTGTAGCCTTTCCCATTTTCGAAATATTTGCATATAAATCACAATAAATAGAAAAAAAACCACGTTTGGTCAACTTTGACTCTACCGAAATAGTTGAAGAACGCAATTGTAAGCTAAAACTCTTACAGTCTAGTAATATTCAGTCATTTATCTTCATTTTGAAACAAATTTAAAGTCTCTAGCACAATATTTCGATTTATGGTGAATTTTTGAAAAAACTTTCCTTCCCTCCGCGGGCAGATTCTCCGCCGCAAATCTCCGAAATGCGTACGTCGCATTCGCGTTATTTTTGCTCCGTTTCATATTAAGCATTTCATAGAGTTTTATATATGAAAATGTGTGCAATTTCATGTAGAATACAGCCAAAAATAATGGAAGGTTGTAGCTTTTCTCATTTTTGAAGTATTTGCATATAAAAAAAGATTTATGAAAAAATTTGACATTCGGTCAACTTTAACTTGTCCGAAATGGTCAAAAACTGCAATTGTAAGCTAAAACTCTTAAAGTATAGTAATATTCAATTATTTATCTTCATTTTGAAACAAATTGGAAGTCTCTAGAACAATATTTAGATTTATGGTGAATTTTTGAAAAAAACATATTTTTTTACGTCCGGGCGTTACGAATTCATGCATCATTTTGTGATAATATTTTCTCTGTGTTGCTTTGATTGTTTTACAATGTGTTATATACCAAAATGATTGCAATTTAGTGTACAATACAACAACAAAAAATTAACTCGTTAGCTTTAACTGTTTTGCTCACAGCGCGATTTGAATACAATTATATATGAAATTTTATTTTTGCGCTATCATATATTGCATTATTTATAGATGATAATGATATTTTTTTCATTTCTGATGATTGCATACTAAACTTCAGGCAATGACAAAAAAAGGAGCCAAAAATGAACTCTTAACCTTGAAAACTAAGCGCGCTGTGATTTTTTGAAAAAAATATTTTTTCCGCTTTGGCGCTCACCCCGAGACCCCCTCGGCATACGGAAGACGGTTTTTATTATACCCTTTCGGCTTAAGAGGGTTAACCTCAATCCCAATTAAAATCTGTTTTACATGGGAGGTACCTTTATTTTTATTTAGTAAACATTAATTGATATGTGCTCAGTTGTATTTACATGAACAATAGTTTACTTCTTTTCACAGCCCTTGCAGCTGATGAATGTAACGAGTGGATCATAGGACTGAAATACCTTATCAAGGAAGCCCATATTAGTCCATACCCAGAAAGACTTGGGCGGTTTCTTCGCACTGAATTCTACAATATGGAGAATCAGAGGAACAAGTATGTAATTTTCAATTAACTTTATTGAATGCACCCAGGCACATCAACTAGAAACATTGCTCTAAAATAAATCCCAATGGGCATGGTTAATCAACTATAGTGCACTTGACGTCTTGCTTATTCATTCCACTGCTCCCCTTGATGATACAAAAGTGTACAGGCATTCATCCTTGACTATCAAGCATTTTTCTTAGTTCAGTGTATTGTGCATTTTTTAGTTAGATATAAGTATATTCACATTTCGCCTAATTTTCATAACATAATGCCTTTTTTTTATTATTCTTTTGCCAAGTAATTTTCAGGAAGTTGAGTGGATTTCAGGAAATTCAGGGATAGTGTGTTTAAATTGAGTGTTGGGAGTTTCATGTTCACATAAGGTTAGTTATGAATTTTTTGCTTGCTGAGTTTAACTTTTAACCCTTTCTTGTTTTTATCAGTATTTAATATATTCACTCAGTAATTTTTACATCCTGTTTGCTCCTGCATACTTGTTTGGGTAAGGAGAGCAAGTGACGGCAGTACATTTGTTGCCTTAGAGGACCCTATTTTACAGTACCCTTTTTGTTGGGAACAGGAGTGTTCACACGAACTAGTGTGTGATTTAAGTAATGATTGGCTCTGCATTCATTCATTAGTATAAGTACTTACAGTAGCATGAATGCAAGTATTACAGTGGACCCCTGTATTCATGGGGAATGGGTACTACAGCCCCCCGTGAATAGGTAAAAGCCTATTTTGATAATTAAAACACAAAAAGCCTTCTAAAAATGCTTATGTATGCCGGAGTACAGTGGTACTTTGACCTACGAGTTTAATTCGTTCCGTGGCCGAAATCATAGCTCAATGTGCCAGCACAACAAATCAGTTTTCCCCATTGAAAATGCCTAAAATGCCCTTAATCCATTCCAACCCTCAAAATGCCACTCCATATTTTTGTTTCATGGTATTAAATAAGGAAAATAATTTTTAGATAACCAATATTGTATAAAAACATAATAGAAAGAGTATGTAAAGATATAAGGTTTCATACAGTGTAGAGTTAGTGTTCCAGATATGATAATTCATCTTACTATATGATCCGATTTTACGAGAGACCAAATTACAATAGCCTAACTTTATCCCATCTTCTAGGTCAATAAGTTCAAAAATAGCAAAAGAGATTGAAAGTATTGTTTTAATGTTATACTTATTGCATAATTGTGTACAGCCATGAACAACCGAACGAGAACTAACATTTTTTGATAAGTACAACTGAATTGGATAACAACAACATCCGTTGGCTTGCATTTCAACCATCGTACGATGGTAAACAATTACCGTAGTTATGTTATAAATGATGTTATGTAGAGTAGGACTGAGATTTTTTATGTAATAACTTTATTCGCTAATAATTTAGTTCACAATTAAAACAAGTCGTATTCAAGTCATATTTCAACATAAAAACATGTCATATAACAAAAAATTCCCTTGTCTCATATAAGTCAAGTATATCTAGATATTTGTTCATGCTAACTAGAAGCGAGAAAATTTGCTCAGAGTTGAGTCTAATATGGCAAAAAAACTTGTATTCACCATCAGCTGATTTCCAAACCAAAATATTGACTGCGATGTTGTTAGTATTTTATAATACAGTGGACCCCCCGTATTCGCATTCTCCAGATTCGCGGACTCACACATTCGCGGATTTCTCTGGGGAACGTTTCCCTGCATTGTTCGCAGAAAATTCACGCATTCGCAGTATTTTTCTATGATAAATATCCACAAATTCCTGGGTTTTTTTATGAATTTCATCATAAAATGCACTTTTTGTGATAAAACTATTAAAAAAACCAAGTATGACAATTTTTAGTGGGTTTTCTTTAGTTTTAACTAACAAAATAGGCTGTTTTTAGCCTTTTCATAGGGGTTCCAAACATTCGCGGGTTCTAACTATTCATGGGGGGGTCTGGTACGCATCCCCCGCGAATAGGGGGGGACCACTGTACAGTATTATTAGATATAGTGAACTAATGTATAACTTTTTAAAAAATTCATGGAATGGATATAGTGAGGTATTGTATAACTTTTTAAAAGATTAATGGAAAAGATGCATATTTCCTTTTTCTTCTTTGCTCATCTTAATTTTCCTCACTATGCCATTTAAGTAGTAGCGGCATCTCAAGCTCATACCTCAATTTTTTGCTCGTGTCACAAAGCAAAAAATCGACCGAGTGAAGACTTGTACCTCAGAAAACTCATACATTAATTCACTCATAGGTCAAGGTACCACTGTATTTTGATAGTTTTATCACAAAAAGTGCATATAGTCATGTAAATCCAGTAATTTTTAAATATTTCTAAGTGAAAAATACTGCGAATTGGTGAACTTTCCTCAAATTAATATTGCTGCTGCTTTGATTTTGCCATTCCTGTGTAGACTTCAAGAGAATCCACTGCCAAGTTGTCATCTTCTATAAGCCCCCCCTTGAAATGGTATTTTTAACTTTAACTGGTATTTCAATCAGGGCTTGACAGCAGTGCAAAAAGAGGTCTCACTCCTCTCAAACAGGACATGTGCCTCAATCCTCCGGTCATTGGTTCTTGCATAATAGAGTTCAGTTATCAGTCTTCCTGTGCGAATTGTCCATCTACCTCTTCTTGTCGATCATCAGCTTCCTTTTGTCATCCTTCAAGGTCTTCCCCCTAGACTAGTTCATACTTGTTGCCCGCAGCCATAAGTTTTATAAATGCTTGTCTTCCTCACCTGCATTTATTTCTTGTTCTGGTGGGACTTTGACCATCTTTCTGCCTCTGGCACTTCTGGACTTCATACCCGTTCTCATCTGCCCCGTTCTCAAACCCCAAAGAAGGTATTTTTTATATTCTGCTCTAAACTGTTTTAGTGCATGGTGGTTCTGATGAGGGGACTGTGGAAGACTTCATACCTCCCAGGATGACTTGAGTATTTCATGGAGATCTTAATTGAGTTTTTCATGTAATCAAACATCAAGCATCCAGCTATGACTATGCAAGGGCTCTTTGACTGCAATATATAATGATGAGGCGGTTTCAGGCTCAAGACTTTTGAGCTTTTGTTGGGTAAGTCCCTGGAATTTGACATCATTCTACAAAGAAATTTTAAATATAGAGGAAAATAATGGCATAGGATCCAAAATAAAAGCTAAGTCCGTTATAAACATAATTTACATTCAACACAATAAAAGGAGAGTCTGATAAAAACTCAATACATACAGTCATCACCCTGCTTACAAATATACAGATACACAGACAGGGTTGCAAGATAAACTTGTGTTTGGAGCACTCTCCTTTGCCACCAGTAAGTTAAATTTTGCTCTGCATGCCTTTCTGCATAGTATGAATTTTTGCCACTTGAGGAATAAGGAGAACCTGTTCGTTTCACCCCTCCCCTGATTATCCTGAGTACTATTCTCGTGAGTAACTACCATGGATTCATGTTACAATTACTAGAATACTCATTCTTACTCGTAAAATATTCGTACTTATCTCTTTCTTACCAATTTACCTCATTCTTTGATGAATTCCCATTGTCTATGTTTCCTCTCCCCATAAGAAACATTTAGTCTGTATTTTTGTCAGTAAATGGTGTTGGGCATTGTTTATCTTATGAACTTCTAATGTCAGATGCTCGTCTTTATGAACTTCCTATGTCAGATGTTGCTCCTGCAAAATTCACTCCAGCTCACAACTTTTAAAGCATGAAAAAAATACTAATTTTACCTAAGTAACTTACCAAGTAATTACGTATCTAACAATTTCTAAGTAGCGGCAACTATAATTTAAAAATTGTGGTAGCGATTCTTTTGTTTTTGGTTTAGATAACTAGTCCTACCCAATGTTGTGGAAGGGCAGATGGTTTCAAGTGAAGATATGTAAGGCTATTTGGACAAAGTTTTCTGTAGTACTAATTCTAGAATTGGTACTAGTATTCTAGAACTACTGTTCAACCAAACAATGGAATTTCAGTACCTTTACAACTCAAGGTTACCAAAATCGGAGCAAATGAAAAATATAAATATATTTATTTAAAATGCAATGACACTCTTATTTTCTTGAAAAACTTAGGAATTTCTAAGGAAAATATATCGCTTTCACACTACACACACTCAAGCACACATCAATTATCTATAACTACTTAAACTACAAAGCCAAAGGAAACAAGCAATGAACTTTTGCATATCAAAAAAATTACCCTGTATCTGCAAAAAAAAAAAAAAAAAAAAAAAAAAAGTACATCAGTATGTATAAAAAACAGATTAGAACACCACACACACATATATATATATATATATATATATATATATATATATATATATATATATATCTATATATATAAATATATATATATATATTTATATTATATATACAGTGGTCCCCCGTATTCGCGGGGGATGACGTACCAGACCCCCCCGTGAATAGTTAGAACCCGCGAATGTTTGGAACCCCTATAAAAATGCTAAAAACAGCCTATTTTGTTAGTTAAAACTCAAGAAAAACCCACTAAAAATGTTCCTACATGGTTTTTTTAATTGTTTTATCACAAAAAGTGCATTTAATGATGAAATTCATCAAAAAAAACCAGGAATTTGTGGATATTTATCGTAGAAAAATACCGCGAATGTGCGAATTTTCCGCAAATAATGCAGGGAAACGTTCCAGAGAGAAATCCGCGAATGTAGTGAGTCCGCGAATCTGGAGAACGCGAATACGGGGGGTCCACTGTATATATATATATATATATATATATATATATATATATATATATATATATATAATATATATAATATATACAGACGGCCCTCGGTTAGCGGCAGGGTTCCGTTCCTGGCCACCGACGCCAAGCGATTTTTCGACGCTGAGCGATTTTAAAGCCTACGGCCGCCGCACACCTTCTTTCGAAACTCTAGACAGTCAAAGGCGCCGTAATCCCACAACGACGCAATAAGTATATTTATGCATTATAGTACTATAGAATTTACTGTACAGTACATGTGGGTGTCTAGAGTATGTAAAGATATAATAAAGTTTATACAGTGTACAGGTAGCTGTAGTGTTCAGGTTACGATCATTAGTCTTACGATAGTCCGATTTTATGAGAGATCAAATTACAATGGCCTAAACTTTTTCCATCTTCTAGTTACATAAGTTCAATAACAGCAAAAGAGAATGATGAAAGTATGTTTTACGTTATACTCGTTGCATGAACGTGTACAGCCATAACAACCGAACGAGAAACGACTTTTTTTTTTTTTTTTTTTTATTTCTAAGTACAACCGAACTGGTACATCTGTTTGGCTTGTATTTCGATCATTGTACTACAGTGCAACATTACCGTATTTGTTATAAATGGCGTTATGTATAGAATAGAACTGAGATATCTTAATGTAATAACTTTATTCGCTATAGATCAGAGATCAATATAGATTAAAGATCAATCGGGAAATATACCGTTAATTTAAACCAAATAGGTATAACTGAAGCTGAGAAAAACTGTTCAAGCTGCTAATGACTATTATCGTACATCGGCAACAAGGATAAACTGCAGTAAAACGTCTGCCATCACACACGACTGTAGATAAATTGGGATAAAATCATTTAAATCAAAACTACTGTGCTTGAAAGAACACATTTTACTGTTGGTTTCACGCCATTATAAGATAAATAACGTAAAGTTCGTATTACGATGATATAAAGGATTATTGCGAACGGATCACGTAATTTTTTATGCAATAAACATGCCGCCAACGTAATCTGTTAAAAAAAAAAATAGTAGTTCACATTCACAACGACTATTTCAATAAATATTTCCACCGGAAAAAACACGCTGTATAAAGGAAAAATAACTTTGTGTCATATAAGTCAAGTATATAGATATTCATTTATGCTAACTAGAAGCAAGAGCATTCGCTCAGAATTGCGTTATGGTGAAACAAACTCGTATTCATCAGCTGATTTCAAAACCACAACATTGGCCGCTCCGCGGAATACGGGCTTAGTTTGCCGTAGTATTTTAAAATACAATAATATGAGAATACATACAATATTCTTGGATACAGTGAAATAATGTATAACTTTTAAAGGATTTATGGAAAAGATACATAATTAATAAAATCAACACATGCATTTTCGGAACTGGCGGACAAGAACGAACATGAAAAACCATCCCCTGACAACGTGGAGGCGTAGTTACAAAGGCTGCCTTAATTTGTATCTTATTTCTGTTCAAAAATGAAAATACCTTTACGTAATATATTTTTCATACACATTTTAAACATAAAGCATAAACATTTGAAAATCGACACATCGATCGCAAAGCTAAATTTGCACTTTTTTTAACTCGATATTTTCGGAAGAGCGGCAGACGGCGGCATACAAGAACGAACTTGAAAAAACATCGTAGTCGATAACTTGAAGAGGAGTTTCAAAAGCTGCCTTTTTTTATCATATTTCTGACAGAAATAAAAAATACCTATTCGTAATACATTTTCATACATCTTTTTTTAACATAAAAGCTAAACATTTGAAAATCGACACATCGATCGCTAAATTTGCACTTTTTTTAACTCTATATTTTCGGAAGAGCGGCAGACGGCGGCATACAAGAACGAAAACTTGAAAAAAACATCGTAGTCGATAACTTGAAGGGGAGCTTTCAAAAGCTGCCTTTCATCATATTTCGCACAGAAATAAAAATACCCTATTCGTAGTACATTTTCATACACATTTTAAAACATAAAAGCATAAACATTTATAAAAATCGACACATCGATCGCTAATTTGCACTTTTTTTTTTAAATCTATATTCTCGGAAGAGCGGCAGGCGGCGGCTTACAAAAAAGAACATGAAAAAACATCGTATTTGATAACGTGAAGGGCAGTTTCAAAAGCTGCCTTTGTATCATATTTCTGTACAGAAATAAAAATGCCTTTCACGTAATACATTTTCATACACATTTTAAACAAAAGGCATGAACATTATAAATCGACACATCCATAGCTACATTTGCACTTATGTAACTCGATATTTCGGCATAGAACGGCGTCAGAGGCATATATTTACCCTAATACCTACACATAATAACTCTCCATAAAACTTGTTAATATAATTTGCATAACATTTATGGGTCTGAACGGCATTTCTACAAATGTATGAGCTCGTTAGACAACAGCGCTAGCGGCGCTGTTAAACTGAAATTTGTGCTGTAAAAGATACCTTTGAAAGGCTTATTTTTTTAATGAATATTTTTGACGACCGCGTAAAAACGATTCGCCGTTGAGTGATTGCGCCCTTAACCCCGTCGGGCCGCCTGTATATTATATATATAGATATATATTAGATATATAGATATAGATATATAGTATAGAGAGGAGATGAGATATATATATATATATATATAGATAGATATGATATAGTCAGAGATATAGAGGATATATCATAGAGTAGGAGATTAGAGATAATATA
>NC_087201.1:96306895-96381895 GCF_015104395.2 Macrobrachium nipponense | reverse complement strand
GTGAAATTGACTAATTGGGAACTTAACTAGAGCCACTGGCTCACTCACAGAAAGTGTAACTCTTTGTAGGAGCTCTTCAGTAACCTGTTGGATGTTTGTGACAGTTGGATGTGGAATTCTTTTCTCGTGCTCTGCCATAGTCGTTGCTAACATTATTTTGTGTGGTTAAGTGAGTGTGGTTGTATTAACAATGTGTAAGCCGTATACTTCCATTGAGATATCGTGTGAGAGTGATACAACTTTACGAGGAAGGCCTTAAAACTGGTGTAATTAGCCAAATAATTGGCGTGAAACAACGGACTGTCCAGAACATTCTGAAAACTTTTCGTGAGTCGGGAGGGAAGGAAGTACCCAAGGCTAGGACCAGCACTGGGAGGCCCCCTATTATTAGTATACATATACATATATATAGAGATATATAGAGATATATAGATATATATATATATATATATATATATATAGATATATATATATATATTCTATAGATATATATATATATATATATATATATATATATATATATAGATATATATATATATATATATAATATATATATATATATATATATATATATATATATATATATATATATATATAGCATAAAAATCGAAGGAGATGCACATGACTTCATGAATAAGCAAATCCCACAGGAAAATGATAGAAATCTAATCAGTTTCATCTTTACTAAGACATTGTCAAGGAAGCTAATGAAATATAATTGGAGAGAAGGTCTGAGGTTACACAACAAGATCAAGAATACCAGATGGTTATTTGTCAAAAGGGTAAAAATTAAAAGAGATAATCCAGGAGATTATCTATCTATCTATCTATCTATCTACTTATCTATCTATCTATATGTATTATATATTATTATATATACATGTATATCATATATATATATTATATATATATATATGATATATATATATCTATATATATATATCTATTATATATAAATATATATCTATATTTATATATATATATATATATATATATATATATATATATATATATATATATATATATATATATTATATATATATATATATATATATATATATATATTTATATATATTGCCATTTACAACATTAGGGTCTTAAATCCACTCAAACAAAGAAATCTGTGTATCACAACAAATCACCTTGTCTATTACAACATTAACAGGGTTCAAGTAAGCCATGCACTAACCACCAGATACATAAACACACAACAGTGGTGCCTAATTACCATAGAACTTTTACATCAAGGACTATAACTTCAAATATCGAAATGTTTATATCCCAATAATTCATGTTGTCCTTTACAACTTTATTTGGTTTACATAAGCCTTCTCAAAATTGAAAGTAATAGCCAAGTTGTTATTTACTGCTCTATTCATCTTGTTATATATTGATACAACAATTCTCTTTACTACACATGCTGCACACTAGGCACTGATTCAAATCACAAAGTCACTTAAAAGGCTAATAGACCAATTTAAAAAGCAATAATCTACAAAGTACCTGTTTTCACCAAAGGTGTAGTATTCATACTTTAATCGGTAAGAAAAATAAGAACCATCCATAGGAGGGGAGAAGTTCCATGCCTGATATCCTACTTTATCAAGGTAGGTTGCCCATTAGCGCCTGTGTATTCAGATTCTTTGGCTTGATGACGACAGACTTCAACTTTGGAACCATTTTGTGCATTTATCTAGCAGTAATTAGATGACATTTGAGTTTCTTAAGAAAACTCCTCCTGCAGTTAAGCCTACTAGGTACTTGTTTTTATCTCTGGTGTCTGGTGCAAGAAGAAGAAAGTTAGGAAGTAGAGGAGGACTCTTCTACTGTACAGGCAGTCCCCGGTTAATGGTGGACTCAGTTAATAGTGATCCGGTTTTATGGCACTTGTCTAGCGCCATAAAATCGGCGATTTATGGCGCCATAACGGGCCAAGTTTTGGTATCGGCACCATAAGGTGCCCATAAGAGAGTTATGGCACCATAAGGTGCTGATAAGAGAGTTAGGGCACCATAACATACCTAGCAGAGGTGCTATTAAATGGTTATCAGGGCCATTAACTGAAACTTGTGCCATAAGTGCCATAAATCACCGAGTTTTGGTTAATGGCAGTTTTTGCTTATCAGCACCCTGTGGAGAACAGAACCTTCGCTGATAACCGGGGACTGCCTGTATATGTTATTTACCTTGGTAATTGTTTCGTAGTTTTCCTACCTTCTCATCGGTGACTATAGTTCCCAGGGCCTACTTTTATAATGACCAACCAACCTCCGAACCCTCCAGGTTGTTTCCCAAGGTGGTTTTGTCTACATTAACAATGAAAGCATTTAGTGAAATAGACTCTTGGTTAGATTTTCTCAGAGAAGATACTTCTGTTATGCCACTGGAGAAGCTCCTTCCCCAGGGGCAGCTGCCTCCTCTTAGGGGGACTTCCTGGCTCTCATTGACTCATCAAAGATGTCGGTTTTTTCAGCCTCTAAAGTGATGTTTTTTCCTCGGCTGAGAACGACCATTTGTTTTTTGAACCTATTCAAGGTTTTTGAAGTGGTTAGTTTTTTGACTCGTTATTGAGTGCAGTGCCATGCAAATCCAGGAATTCCAGCTCTTATCTGTGGACTTTGTATCAGTCATTTTTGGAGTGTTCTGTTGTGCTTTATAAAGGAGTTAGAGACAGTGCTCAGAAGTTAGCTTGTCTTTTCACTATAGGAGTGTTAAAGAAACAGAATTATGATACTATTATGCCTCTTGAGAGTGACTTCTCCTTTAGTTAAAGACTTCTTGCTTGTGCAGTCAACAGTGAATGGTTTTGCTTTTCAGCTACAGAAGAAGTCCACCCAAGATTTCTTAACACACATTTTGTGGCAGAAGAGCAAGACTGAGCATAAATGTTGCTTCCGACTCCATTAAAAACCCCTGACTAAGCTTTCAGCTAAGATATGAGATTCAAGTCCTCCATACACCTGTAGAGGCAAGACTTCAGTTGTTTTGGGAGGTGTGGAGTGAGAGAAGAGCCGAACAGTGGATTGTACAAGCTCTCAAGGGTAAACTTCCTCTAGTGAATTTTTTGGGGGAAGTACAAAATTTTCACGTATCTCATTATTTATGCTCTTTAATTCACGTCGTAAGTTATTTTGGGTGGATTTTTATGCTATTCTATTGAGCAATGATTCAGCTGTAAAAAGGAACAAAATTGAGCTGTATACCTGTGGAGAACAGAACCTCCGCTGATAACCGGGGACTGCCTGTATATGTTATTTACCTTGGTAATTGTTTCGTAGTTTTCCTACCTTCTCATCGGTGACTATAGTTCCCAGGGCCTACTTTTATGATGACCAACCAACCTCCGAACCCTCCAGGTTGTTTCCTAAGGTGGTTTTGTCTACATTAACAATGAAAGCATTTAGTGAAATAGACTCTTGGTTAGATTTTCTCAGAGAAGATACTTCTGTTATGCCACTGGAGAAGCTCCTTCCCCAGGGGCAGCTGCCTCCTCTTAGGGGGACTTCCTGGCTCTCATTGACTCATCAAAGATGTCGGTTTTTTCAGCCTCTAAAGTGATGTTTTTTCCTCGGCTGAGAACGACCATTTGTTTTTTGAACCTATTCAAGGTTTTTGAAGTGGTTAGTTTTTTGACTCGTTATTGAGTGCAGTGCCATGCAAATCCAGGAATTCCAGCTCTTATCTGTGGACTTTGTATCAGTCATTTTTGGAGTGTTCTGTTGTGCTTTATAAAGGAGTTAGAGACAGTGCTCAGAAGTTAGCTTGTCTTTTCACTATAGGAGTGTTAAAGAAACAGAATTATGATACTATTATGCCTCTTGAGAGTGACTTCTCCTTTAGTTAAAGACTTCTTGCTTGTGCAGTCAACAGTGAATGATTTTGCTTTTCAGCTACAGAAGAAGTCCACCCAAGATTTCTTAACACACATTTTGTGGCAGAAGAGCAAGACTGAGCGTAAATGTTGCTTCCGACTCCATTAAAAACCCCTGACTAAGCTTTCAGCTAAGATATGAGATTCAAGTCCTCCATACACCTGTAGAGGCAAGACTTCAGTTGTTTTGGGAGGTGTGGAGTGAGAGAAGAGCCAAACAGTGGATTGTACAAGCTCTCAAGGGTAAACTTCCTCTAGTGAATTTTTTGGGGGAAGTACGAAATTTTCACTTATCTCATTATTTATGCTCTTTAATTCACGTCGTAAGTTATTTTGGGTGGATTTTTATGCTATTCTATTGAGCAATGATTCAGCTGTAAAAAGGAACAAAATTGAGCTGTATACCTTGAAAACTGTCAGAGTTACACACCTTGAACGAAAAGATATTATAAACAATGTTTGCATATGGCATGGGTGGGTGGCACTTTTCTTACGTAAAACTTGATGCTACATTGTCATTCATTTTTTCATATTTTCCTTGCTATAATTCCAGCTTTTTATTGCAATAACCAAGTAATTTAACCTGTGTGCTACAAGAAAAAAATAACACAATTCGTTTCTTTTTTTCTTGTAAATGTTTATTTGGGAAAAGTGCAAAATTTTCTTTTATCATAAATTCCACTCATTATTTAACCTACATAATAGTTATTGTGGGGGGTTGGGAAGCTTTTATGTCATTGTATCAAAGTAATCAGCTGCAAGTAAAAAAAAAATTTAGCAGTCTACCATGAAAATTTTTGGGCTATGCATTTTTGAACAAGTAAAGTATGAAAGTTTTTTTAAGTTTACCATTCGAGTCACTGCCACTGCCTACAGACATAATTGTATATGAGTCATAAGCGAAAGGGTTAGGCATGTAACTAAATAGAATTATTGTATCCAAGAATTATATGGAGTGCTCATATTGAGATCTGTTAAAATAAAAGGAAAAAATTAAACTGGTCATCATATGTACGTACTGTTGTGAGTCATCTTTACTATTTAAAGTTGCAAGTCCGTACAGAATGAAGATCTTGGAACAGCCAACATTAGTCAAACAAAAAGCATGTACTTGTCAGAAGGGCATTTTAAGGCAAACATTGTGAACAACCCCCTCCTGAATCCTCTTCTTAAAAAGATAATCCAGTTAGACCAACCACCGGATAGCCACCACTAAATAGGTTCCCATGTCAACCCTGTAATTTAAGGCCTAGGAAGTACAACTGCAATCCAGTACCTGTGGAATCATCTTGAAGAAAACAGATCCCTTTGGAATGCCTTCAAGGTTCTGTTTTTATAATCTGACCCCCATATAATTATTGATTCTCTCCATATAATTATTGATTCTGTAATACCTTTTGTTTCCACCAAAACAAGGGCCAATGTATTTTGGCCAAATTATATAGTGGCTTTTTAAAAAATTTCTTTGTGGGCTTTTTAAGATAAATATTAAACTGATAAACAGAAAGCTGAATAATTTCTGATGTAAATACTAAAGGTTTGTATGTTAGGAAAAATACAAATTACTTTAAAATTGTTATTTTAATAATGATTTAAATCTGGTTTTTACTTATACCCAATGTTATTGTGTCATTGCAACACGAGACTCCCATATTTTTAGCAGGTCTTGGTGATGCAATACTTTGATGTACTGTTCTGTGTAGCATGAGTTACCTGTGGAAAATTAATTTTTTTTAAATTTTCATTCATGGTTACATTTGAAATGAATTTCCTTTAGACTTTTCATAATGATATGCTCTTTTTATGGTAGGATAACGTTGCGTGATGTACGGACCTTCCTTCCAAAGATCCAGGTCCGAATGACCTATAATCGACTGAGAGACTACTTTGAAAAAGTTGATGTTAGGAAAACTCAGGAAATTGGATTTGATGAATTTTATGAACTAGTGAAAATGATTACGTGGGACAAGGAAGCTGATGTAAGTAGTAGTTTTGTGTACAGTTTTCCTGAGGCTACTTTTAGTCTTGTATTTGTGTGTAATTTTTTAAATTTTTAGTGTGCTTTAAAATGATTTTATATGCTTAAAAATCTTTTATTTAGAAATATTGGATTTAATAAACAAATCTGTGTTTTTACGTCTTAGGCCAGAAAATTCTTGTAAAAATTTTTAACTACTCAGGAATGCATTTCAGTTATGGTACTTAACAATTATAGAATGCTCTCTCTCTCTCTCTCTCTCTCTCTCTCTCTCTCTCTCTCTCTCTCTCTCTCTCTCTCTCTCTCTCTCTCTCTCTAGTGAGCACATGATCTCCTCAGTTGAACAAATAAGTCTTTGAGACATCCTAATCCTGGTAGCTCCTTGTAACTCTCTCTCTCTAAATATCAATGACAAGATTATTTTATAGAAATATTAAATTTGTTGGAGGGACAAAACTTTACTTGAATTACCAGGTAGCAACTGTCCTAAATTCAGTCAATGGAAATGAACCAAAATGGGCTCAGCACCTGCCTCTGGGAATTTGTATGATTCAGTTCCAGCCACTGTGGGAACTTGAAATACAACATAATTGGAATTATTCAAACAGAATTGTTATTTTTCGAACAAACCCATCAACAATTATTAGCATTTTTCAGTGTTGAATTCATTGCCTTATACGTATTAATATACTGCTAAATGAATGTGAGGTAATAATATCAGTATTAAAATATTGGGACAATTAAGACCATATGTTCACTACCACATTATTGTTAACAAAACCATTTGGTAAAATGCAAAAATATACATATTTGAACGTTACCATGATTGTGATTATTTGACTGCTGATGGTAAAAATTACTTTATAATTTATTTTATATATAATTATTTCTTCTTGAAAACAAGAATTTAACAATTTTAACTTTAACCCTCAAACGCCTAAGGGGTATAATAAAAATCGGGTTGATTACAGTTTAGTTGCCCGGGCCGCGTAACACCATTTTGCCCGGTCTTTAATCACTCTGCCAAGGTAAGTAGTTCTCGCAGACGTCCCGCAGCCTAAACAAACGGCAGCCATCCTGTTGGTATTAGTCCCTTGCCCAACTAATCTTTAGGAGCTCCACTTTATTTTACGTTATTCGATATTTTTAATTATTCTTATATTTTTTACCTTTGCCCAACAAACAAATCTGTAGGAGCTCCACGTTTTGTTTACATTATTCAATATTTTTACCCTTGCTCAACTAATGTGTAGGAGCTCCACTTTTTTTTTTTACATTAATCTAAATTTTTAGCCTTGCCCACCTAATCTGTAGGAGATACATTTTTTTTTTTACATTCTTTGATATTTTTATCCTTGGCCAACTAATCTGTAGGACCTTCATTTTTTTACATTCTTCGATATTTATTTTCCGTCTACTTGGCCCTTAATCAGTCCGCCAAGATAACTAGTATCTGGAACGAACCTTGCCCGACCCTGCCCGACCCTTCGCCCTCAGTCTGTTTCCTGCTTCTCAGCCTGTACAGTGCTACGATCATAATTACCATGTCTTCTTCTGCCTGATAATTTTTCATGTCCGTCACACGTGGATTTCGCTGCCGCCGTTCCCATCACTCTGGAAGACATCTTACTTTTGTGTCGCGATGACGATTCGCTCATTAATTTATTTTAATTGAAAACAGGCCTACTGGGTGATTTTAGTGGCTTGTGTAAGGACTGTAATGAAGGCACCGTCGGACTTTTGAAAAAAGGGGAAAGTTTTCAGTCATCTCGGAAAACAACCGTCCCGCCAAGAAAGAAAAAAAAAATCCTGTACCCCGAAGATTTGAACGACTCCGATTTTCTTTATTAAGTTCTATATTTCTGGGGGGGGGGGGGGGGGGGGGGGGGGGGGGGAGGGGGGAACCGGCCAATCATTTGACGACTCGCAACATCTCCAAGGTAAGCTTATCAATGCAAAGGCACGTTATGTTCATTATTTTGCCGTAATAAAGCACGCCATTGTATTTCCCGCTAAGCTGAAGTCAGGGCTGCTCAACACATCCGAACATTCACGTTTCCTAGCAGTCCACGTGTTCGAACAAAGAACATGGCCTTGACTTTAACCAATGTATTCTCGGAAATATTCACTTTGTTTAGATATCAGTAAGGACATACGGGTGCCAGCCATCCGTAAGGACAAGTTTTATTGGTTAGGTATTAAAAACTGTTAACATACTACACAGGGGGGTCCAGGGGGGCCTTCGCCCCCCGGCCAGGTAAGGACATGCAGACTAAGTTTGGTTAGGTTGGTTCCTTTGGTTAGGTCGCAATCACTGTTAATATACTATACTGGGGGTTCGCCCCCCGGCCAGGTAAGGGCACGCGGCCTAAGTTTGGTTAGGTTGGTTCGTTTGGTTACGATCACTTCAGTTGGCCAGGTACCGCATTTCATGCATGAACGTTCTATTAGGCTAATAGCCCATATGTTCGGTCTACGAATGTTATGGGGGAGGGGGACAGTTTAGTAGCCTAGGCCGGGAGCTCCTACAGTTTAGTTGGCCACTGGTTTCGTCTGCTAGGGTTTCGTGGTTTTTCTTGTTCATTGTCGTGTTTGGTTAGCCTAACACAACGGGGAACGGGATCTCCTTCATTTTAGTTGGTACGGTCTGCTAGGGTTTCGTGATTTTTCGTGTTCATTGTCGTTGTCTGTGTCTCCCCCCACCCATAAACCCCGGTTTCCCAATAGGTCCCCCCTTACCGTTTTCATTAACTTTTAACCAAAACTCGTGTGTTCTCCCCCCACCCAAAAACCCCGCTTCCCAAAAGGGTCCCCCATTACCGTTTTTATAGGTTTTAGGGTTTTCTGACAATACGCATGTTTTCAAACCTTGTGCCAAAACAAACCGTCCACCATCTTGTTTGTATTGCTCCGCCGATTTCCTAGCAGACGAAACCCATGGGCAACTAAACTGTAAGCGCTCCTAAAAATTGTCTCCCATATGCCTAGGGGGTCTCGGAGTGAGCGCCGAAGTGGAAAAAATATATTTTTTCAAAAAATCACAGCGCGCTTAGTTTTCAAGATTAAGAGTTCATTTTTGGCTCCTTTTTTTGTCATTGCCTGAACTTTAGTATGCAACCACCAGAAATGAAAAAAATATAATTATCATATATAAATAATGCGATATATGATAGCGCAAAAACAAAATTTCATATATAATTGTTTTCAAATCGCGCTGAAAGCAAAACGGTTAAAGCTAACGAGTTAATTTTGTTTTTTTTTGTATTTACACTAAATTACAATCATTTTGGTATATAACACATTGTAAAACGATCAAAGCAACACAGAGAAAATATTATCACAAAATGATGCATGAATTCGTAACGCGCGAATGTAAACATTTCACCATAAATCTAAATATTTTTCTAGAGACTTCCAATTTATTTCAAAATGAAGATAAATAATTGAATATTACTATACTTTAGGAGTTTTAGCTTACAATTGCAGTGTTTGACCATTTCGGACGAGTTAAAGTTGACCGAATGTCGAATTTTTTTAATATATTTTTTGTATATGCAAATATTTCAAAAATGAGAAAAGCTACAACCTTAAATTATTTTTTTTTATTTGCATGAAATTCTGCACATTTTCATATATAAAACTCTTGGAACGGAGCAAATATTCCGAGAATGCGACGTACGCATTTCGGAGATTTGCGGCGGAGGGAAGGAAAGTTTTTTTCAAAAATTCACCATAAATCTAAATATTGTGCTAGAGACTTCAAATTTGTTTCAAAATGAAGATATATGACTGAATATTACTAGACTGTAAGAGTTTTAGCTTACAATTGTGTTTTTCGACCATTTCAGTAGAGTCAAAGTTGACCGAACGTGGTTTTTTTCTATTTATCGTGATTTATACGCAAATATTTCGAAAATGAGAAAAGCTACAACCTTCAATTATTTATTGTTGTATTCTACATAAAATTGCACACATTTTCATATATAAAACCTTATGTAACAGCTAATTTAAAATGGTGCAAACATTACGACAATCGCACGTATGATTTTTTCAGAAGAGTTACCGCGTGGACGTAAGGAAAATTTTATTTTTTTCATAAATTGACAATAAATCAAAATATTGTGCTAGAGACTTCCAATTTGTTGCAAAATGAAGGTAAATGATTGAATATTACTAGAATATAAGAGTTTTAGCTTACAATTGTGTTTTTCGACCATTTCGGTAGAGTCAAAGTTGACCGAAGGTTGAAATTTTTGCACTTATCGTTATTTATATGAAAATATTTCAAAACTGATAAAAGCTACAACCATGGGTTGTTTTTAGTTGTATTGTGCATGAAATTGCGCACATTTCCATATATAAAACTATGTAACGGCTAATTTAAAATGGTGCAAACATTACGACAATCGCACGTATGATTTTTTCGGAAGAGTTACCACGCGGAACGTAAGGAAAAAGTTTTTTTTCATAAATTCACCATAAATCGAAATATTGTGCTAGAGACTTCCAATTTGTTGCAAAATGAAGGTAAATGATTAAATATTACTAAAATATAAGAGTTTTAGCTTACAATTGCATTTTTCGACCATTTCTGTAGAGGCAAAGTTGACTGAGGGTTGAAATTTTTGCACTTATCGGTATTTATATGAAAATATTTCAAAACTGATAAAAGCTACAATCATGAGTATTTTTTTGTTGTATTCTACATGAAAATGCACACATTTTCATATATAATATTCCATATAACGGCTAATTTAAAATGGTTCAAAAATTATGTCAAATTGACGAAATAATTTCTGAGATGTGTCACTGATACTTTTTAGTGCGATAAGAAAGAAATTTGCTCTTGCGTGCCTGCGTAACGATTGTAAACAAAACAACGCCTTGATCCGTAAACTCCCAGCATCCCCCGAGGCGCATGATTCAAAAGTTTTCGGCTGGTAGGCCTATAAGTATTTTTCCGCAAATTTTCTAAAAAACTTGTTTATGTCAACGTAAATTACGTCCGGTCGGCACTCAAAAGATAATTTATCTCGACGTAAAATACGTCCAATAGGCGTTTAAGGGTTAATATAGTGGTATGAAAAATCCCATACAGTGTGTCGTAGTGATCAGATGTGCGACTGCAAAGTGATGACTACATCGTGACAATAAAGAACAACCCTCTCCATGATTGATATGAGGAAATGTATTTTACGTCTTACTTATTAGAATTCACATGTTGAATCACAGATTCAACCTGTGAATTTTTATGATACGACAATAAAATGCATTTCATCGTATCAATCTTGGAGAGGGTTTTTCTTTATTGTCCTTTATTGTCACAATGTTGTCATCAGTTGGAGTTGTACATTTGATCACTATGACACACTATGTGGGATTTTTCATACCACCCTATCAAAGTTAAAATTATAGTTAAGTTCTTGTTTTCAAGAAAAAATAATTATGTAAAGCAAATCATTGAGTAATTTTTGCCATCAGTAGTCAAATAATCACGATCATGATACATTTAAATTTAGTGCCGTTACAACATATATCTATAAATAGAACAGAAGTAGAGGGCAGTCATTGGCTAACAGAAGGACTTGAAAAGTCCAAATTGCTTGAAAAGTCACTGTAATCTGGCCTGTTGAGTTTGCAGATCTTTCAGACAGTATACCTCTGAAGCATGAACTTCTTTCAGCCACAAAGACATCTTATTCTTGAAAACATGCTTCCGCTGCTGAATTGTGAACAGAAAGGGGCTGGAGTCCTCTCACAGTCATGTCTTATGAAAATGATGGGAAGCTTGCACTTTAATTAACTATGCTTTGTTTTCTTAGCAATACTGTGTGCAATATGGTGGGCAGTAAAGTGTGTTAAAGAAATTCTATCACTTATGTAGTTAGCAACTAGTAAAGAAATTCTACCACTTACATAGTCAGCAACTAGGGAAGTTTTTAGAAGTCCTTCAAAATTTTCACAATATTTTTTGCAACTAGATAAGTTGTAGATAATATTGACACCCCTGATGATGACAAACAAAACACTAAGCACTAATCATAATGATTAATGCTGGTTATTTATCAGAATGGTGATATACAAGATTCACTTATTACTGAGACATTTTCATTAAGGAAAGGCAATTGGTGTGTGTTGTTACTTTAGACTGTTAATAACCGATAACTATAAAGTACAGTATTGACTAATTAAAAAACTAATCACATTCAAGTTTTTTCATTTGATTATGTTTAATTTTTATTTGTTCTGACGTTGTATACTTACCCTGAACTACTTATAGGAGAATCCTGGATGTCAATCCGGTACCTACCAGAAAAAACTGATTATTCCCTCCTGACCCCCAGCCAGGTATGCCCCAGGGTTGAAGCTCACGACCCGTTGTCCGTTTACCGGCACGTTTCCTTTGTCTTCCTTTTGTGTTAGTGTATGTGCCGCATGTGTGTAGTTTTTGTGCTGCTTATGGAATCTTCATCACAACGGTGTTGTCCAGGTCTGGAGGGTAGGACCTGTGGGTCTTTCCTTTTGCCTGTTAAGATTGATCCCCACACTTTGTGTAGTAAGTGTCGGGGTCGCCCTTGTTCGCGAGAAGCTACATGTGGTGAGTGTGTCGCGTGGTCAGATCATCAATGGGATCTGGCCGCTACCAAGAGCAAAATGAAGCCTTGTGCCCCAACCAAGAAGGTTTTCTCGGAGGATCCACGGAGTAGGAACACGAGCCGTGGCCTGGGAGGCCCTTCGCCGTCACCTGCTCCCTCTCAGGGTTCCCTGGAAGGGCTTTCAGGAGTGTTCCCCCGTCCCCTCCCAGCGAGGGGACCTAGGTGAGTCCATTGCTGGGTCTCCGCAAATGGCAGGACCCTAAGGAGTCTGTGATGAGAGGGGTTCAGGCTGACAGTTCTTCTTTTTTATAGGAGTGCTGGGTGCGTAGTGACCTGCGGGGCGCACTTTCCATGGATGCGTTGGTTGCGGCGCTACGCACCGCCAAGAGCTCGCCGCCAGCCGCAGAGTGCGCTGCTCCGGAGCGGAACATGCTGCTTAGTCCTCCCAGGATCCCTGTGGGGATCTCCTCGTCCTCCTTCACGCTCTCAGCCACCTCCCCGGAAGTGGGGGATTGTCCAGGTACATGTCAGGAGACGATGGATTCTTCAAATGTCCCCCCGGCCCTTGGTCGGGCACTCCCCGTATGCCGGGTAGGTCCCCCCCCCCAAGGGAGGAGTCGGTCCATTTGTGAGGCCCCTCCTTTCCCCCCACTGGGATGGAGGTTCTCGCTAGCAGGGCGAGCTCCCAGGAGGTGTCCCTCCCTGGTTGCTCTCACTCCGATCACCCCGCCCGCTCCTCCCGCTCACCCCGGGACTGGAGTCACCGCAGAAGAGACAGAAGGAGAGGCGGATCTTTGGAAGGGAAATCGTCGTCGGGCGGTTCCACGTACATGTATTTGAGGAGACACTACTGTTCCAGAAGGAGATACTATGGGATGAGTCGAGGGCGATCGTTCTCCTCCCAGGAATGTAGGTCCAGATCTCTTCATCGTAGCCGGGACCACAGGGGTCGGAGTAGGAGCTACCGTCGCCAGGACAACTCGCAGCGTAGATATCATCACTCGCGGACCTCCCGGTCCCTGCGATCAGTTCCCAAACATACCCCTCCCGCGAGGTCCCCATAAGTGGGGGCCTCCCCACCTCCCAGGGGTGTCCCCCTGCTGCTCTTGGGGATCCCGTGTCGGTTCCACTGGCCCTTGCGGCACCGGCTCCTGCCGACCAGGCTCCGTCCGGCTCAACACCTCCATGGACGAGGGAGCGACATTCCGTAGGGTCCTCGGGATTATCCAGGCGCAGAACGGATTGGCGGAACCACACACACACACACACACACACACACACACACACACACACACACACACACACACCCCGACTTCAGGAGAGACTTAGCGGTAGATTGCCTTTTCGGAGGGTAGGTAAAATCCAAACCTTCCCTATCCCTTCCCCAGGCCCTCTACTCAGCCAAGGCACTTGCACAAGTGGAGGAGGTGGTGGCAGGACAAGAATTCCCTGAGGGCCCTGGGATCCTTGAAGCTTCTTCCAGCAGCCAAAGCCAGGCAGAGGAAGTTGAATGTGCCAGAGGGCATGAGTCTAGCTCCTAAGACGGAAGGCCCCCTCACAGCCCTCTTGCCAGGCGGTTCGGGGGATAGGCTGTTGATGGGCCTGTGACCTTTTCCCAGCAGGAAGCCATGGCGATGGAGTCCATG
Source organism: Macrobrachium nipponense (assembly GCF_015104395.2). Classification (NCBI taxonomy): domain Eukaryota; kingdom Metazoa; phylum Arthropoda; class Malacostraca; order Decapoda; family Palaemonidae; genus Macrobrachium; species Macrobrachium nipponense. The sequence goes on along the minus strand of NC_087201.1, from coordinate 96,367,804 downwards.
GCGTGGACCTCCATTCACGTTGCGTTGTGGTTGGATCTCCTTCGCCAGAGATAACGGTCTGCAGGAAGAGAACAAGTTGGCCTCCTTCAAGGAGTTGGTTTTGTCAGGGGGCAAGTCCCTGGGATTCCTGACTACCCAACTTCTGACCCAGTGGATGAACTGGGTCCTGAGGCATAGGGATGTGGTTCTCGCTCGACTCCCGAGGGGCTTCCCGGACAGGGAGGCCAAGGTGCTCCGGAACGCTCCAGTGTCGGGCGAATCCCTGTTTCCCGATCACCTGGGAAAGGGCGGCCGCTTCCTCAGGAGGAAGTAGGAGGTGAGGCCTCCTACCTGACTTGACGCCTCGGGTGGTGGGTGCCTCCAATCATTGGCGGGACTGGGAGGGGCTGATCCCTGGACCGTCCAGGTCCTCAGGGACAGTTACCGAATCCCCTTCCTGTACGGGAAGCCTCCCCCGACGGAGGAACCGGACAGCGGGGCATTGAGCTCCCAGATCCCCAGGCACGGGGAGGGTCTTCAGCTGGAAGCCCTATCTTTATTGGAGAAGGGAGCCCTCCAGCGAGTGACCACCTACTCCCCGGGGTTCTTCAGCTGCCTATTCCTGGCGGCGAAGGCGTCGGGGAGATGGAGACCAGTAATCGACCTATCCACCCTCAATATGTACATCGTCAAGACCAATTTCAAGATGGAGACCCCTCGCTCTGTTCTGGCGGCCCTGAGGGAAGGGGACTATATGCTATCCCTTGACCTCAAGGATGTGTACTTCCAGATTCCAGTACACCCCTCCAGCAGGAAGTACCTCCGCGTAAGGTGGAAGGGAGCCACGTACCAGTTCAGGACCCTCTTGTTTCGGCCTTTCCACGGCACCGCAGGTTTTCACAAGGGTATTCTCCCTTGTGTCCTCCTGGGCCCACAGGAAGGGCATGCACCTCCTGTGGTACCTGAACGATTGGCTACTCCTTTCCTCCTCAAAGGATCGATTAAGGGAGCAGAGGGATGAACTCCTGACCTTCTGCTCTCGTCTGGGTGTCCTCCTGAACTGGGAGAAGTCACACCTGGAACCCACCAACAGGATGGTGTACTTGGGTATGGACCTGGCGTTCCCGTCGGAGGATCGAATTTCCAACTTCAGAGACGTAGCGACCCCCTTCCTGACAAGCGCACCCAGACCAGCGTGAGTATGGCATAGGCTGATAAGCCACCTCATCTCCTTGGAGAAGTGCCCCGGGAAGGCTGAAGATGAGAAGGACGGATGGACCTCAGATGGAAAGAACCCATGGGAGTTGATGCGAATCTCCGGGTGGGGGGGGGTCCCGTTGGCGGACGTTCCTCTAGAGATGCTCCTTTTCACAGATGCATCGAGGGCAGGGCTGGGGAGCCCACCTACAGAGATGATTGGGGGGAGTGGTCGGAACGAGAGCGAGGACTCCATATCAACAACTTGGAGCTCCTGGCCATCCTCAAAGCTCTCCAAGCCTTCGAAAACAGCCTGAGGAACAAAAGGGTGGCAGTCATGTGCGGCAACGCCACCGTCGTTGCCTATGTCAAAAAGCAGGGGTGGGTTTGAGATCGCGACCCCTTTGCGATCTGGCGGAGACTGTTCTGGAGTGGGCGGAGAACGCTGGGATCTCTTTGTCAGCAAGGTTCATCCCAGGGAAAGGGAATGTGATTGCCAATGAACTCAGCAGGTGAGGGCAGGTCCTAGGGCCCGAATGGTCCCTACAACCAACAGTAGTGGGCGAGCTGATCGGCAGGTGGGGCTCCCCCTCCATGGATTTGTTCGCAACGAACTTAAACCGCAAGCTCCCAGTGTTCTGCTCCCCGGTCCCGGACCTGACAGCAGTGTGGGAAGACGCGTTTCAACACCCCTGGGACGAACTAGACCTCTACACCTTTATCCCCTTTGGGGTCCTCAGGCAGGTCCTCAATCACCTCCGGACCTCCTGGAGAAGTCCATTCAAGACCCCTGGGAACTCCCCCGAATGCCGGACTTTCTAAGACAGCCCCACTTCGAGAGGTTCCATGAGGGCCTGGACGCCCTCTGCCTCCACGGGTGGAGGCTATCGCGCTCCACCTAAGAAGAGGGGGTTCTCACGTAAGGTGGCCTCCCAAATGTCGGGATGCCTTAGGAAGTCGTCCGCAGCGGTTTACCAAGTGAAGTGGAAGCTCTTCGAGGCATGGTACAAGAGGACAGAACCTGGACCCCCTATGGGCAAGATTCCCCATGTCGCCGAGTTCCTTGTCCATCTGAGGGATGAAAAGGGGCTCTCCATTGTGGCCATCAAAGGAGTAAGGGCAGCCTTAAGCCAGGTCTTCTGTCAGAGGGGTAGACCTGGGGAGTTCGAAGGACATCTCCCTACTCATTAGGGGATGCGAACAGACATGCCCCCCCAGGTCCCTAGCGGTCCCTCGGTGGGACGTGGCCAGAGTCCTGGACTCTATAAAAGCCCCCTTCAAGCCACTCAAGGATATTACAGACCGAGAGCTCACACTAAAGACTGTCTTCCTCTTGGCTTTAGCATCCGCCAAGAGGGTGGGGGAGCTTCTTGGGCTCTCCTACCAGGTATCCCATTCAAGGGGGTGGAGTAAAGTAACCTTCAAATTCGTGCCGTCCTTCGTAGCCAAAACCCAGAACCTGTCAGTAGTAGACGAGTGGTTCATGGAGTTCTCAATTACAGCCCTTCCTAAGTCCGAAGATCCTAAGGACCTGCTCCTCTGCCCTGTCAGGGCAGTGAGAAAATATCTCTGCAGGATGGAAGGTCTCCGACCCGGTATTCAAAATCTTTTCATCTCGACCGGGCGGCAGAAGAGGGCGGTGGCGAAGAACACCATCTCTGGTTAAGAGAGACAATCAGGAGGGCCTATGAGGGAGCGGAGCTGGTCCCTTACAAGGCGTGAAGCCCCACAACATATGGGGTATAGGCACCTTGTCGTTCTCCAAGAACATGGCCGTCACCCAGATCCTTAGGGTGGGGGTGTGGAAGTGTCAGTCCACCTTTACAGCCCATTACCTCAAAGACTGTATGAGGAGGTCCCTTGACGCCTTTGAGATAGGGTTGGTCATGGCTGGCCAACAGAGGGTCTAGCCTAACCTAGGGGGTGTATACATCGTCGTATGTGTGTGTATATGTGGTATTCCCATCTTCTGTAACCTACCCTGCTCCTCCCCCCCCTCCCCCTCAACCCCCTCCACACTGGGCCTTCGACGTAATCGGCAGAATTCCTCAAATCTTCAGGTGAGTCTATGGGAAGAATATTTGACTTACAGACCTTTGTTTTACACTCATGAGTTATTCTCTCTGTTGCCCACCAATCGGGATTGCATCCAGACGGCAAGGGGACCCCTACCTCCGTCCTAATTAGGCAGAGCGGGTCTCCCTCCCCATTTCGGCCTGAAGGGGGGTGACCTCTTCCTGGTAAGGACTCTTCCTTCCCTAGATACTCCCGCCTCCTTAGGATTAAGTCTCCTGTAAGTAGTTTGGGGCAAGTATACGGCATCAGAACAAATCACAAATTTTAAGTAATTTGTATTTTTCCTAGCTATACTTACCCCGAACTACTTATAGGAAAATCCTGGATGTTAATCCGGTACGGACCAGAAAAAACTGATTATTCCCTCCTGACCCCCAGCCAGGTATGCCCCAGGGTCGAAGCTCACCACCTCTGACCTGCAGTCCTTTCCATGCCCCTAGAGCTCCTGCCCTCAGATATGCGGGGACGGATGGGAAGGAGTAAAATTTCGTAGTTCGGGGTAAGTATAGCTAGGAAAAATACAAATTACTTAAAATTGGGATTATCTATATAAAGGGAAATAGGATTTTCCAAACCACAAAGCAATATATTTTGCTGCTTGTTTGTTACATCTATTTAGTCGTAACTTGGTTGCAACAAACCACAGTAATTTATGTTTGTTTGGAGGTAAGTTTTGTTACTCATTACCAAAACCAGAGGCTCACAGCCTTTAGGTTAACCTTATACAGTGGTCCCCCCCGTATTCGCGGGGGATGCGTACCAGACCCCCCCCGCGAATAGTTAGAATCCGCGAATGTTTGGAATCCCCCTCTAAAAATGCTCATAAACTCCTATCCTGAACATGCAAACACCAAAGTATCCCTAAAAAGACCATCCTTCATCAGATATACATAAAATATCCTATTATGGTTCATATTAATCTTTGAAATATTATTAATACTGTTTTAAAGTAAATCTTACATTTTATGGTTATACATAAATACATGCTATGTACGTACTGCATGATTTAGTTACCTATGTGAAAATAATTCAGTCCCCCCATAAGTATTCAGTCATGCACGTTTTCTTTCATACTGTTACTATTTGAGACATCCATTTTCTTTTTACAAAGGAAGCAATTGTATGTGAAATCACAAATACCAAATGTCTACTTAAAGTATTATCTTACATCAAATATACCATTAAATTGGTATTATTAATATCATTTTAAAGTCATCTTGAACATTTTACCATTAGAAATATATAAACAGCCAATAGCAGAGAGAGAGAGAGAGAGAGAATAACTCCTTACGGTTTCAATAGATTGAAATGAACGTCCGTAGGCAACTTTTTTCCCCTCCCATAAATACATATATTTCTCCAGAGAAGAGAGAAAGAGAGGACTGTGCAATTATGTTTGTCTGTCTATCAATTCTTTTGCTGAGAGGGAGAGAAGATAAAAGGAAGAAATAGGAAATGCCAAATGTATGACAAGTATCTTGTGGAGAGAGAGAGAGAGAGAGAGAGAGAGAGAGTAGAGAGAGAGAGTGAGAGAGAGAGAGAGAGAGAGAGGAGAGAGTTAGCTAGCCTTAACTAAAAGTGACATGGATAGATAGTATTGTATTTCTTTAAAATACTATCACATAATATGAATTTTGTAATTACAGTTACTATTATTATTTTTTGTTTTTCTTTTTTCTTTTTCTTTCCTCTACCACAGTCCTCCAATTCGACTGGGTGGTATTTATAGTGTGGGGATGGGCGGGTTGCAATCCTGCCCGTCCTTAGGAGTCCATCACTTTTCTTACTATGTGTGCCGTTTCTAGGATCACACTCTTCTGCATGGTCCCTGGAGCTACTTCAGCTCTAGTTTTTCTAGATTCCTTTTCAGGATCTTGGGATCGTGCCTATTATTATTATTATTATTATTATTATTATTATTATTATTATTATTATTATTATTATTATTTTTTTTTTTTTTTTTTTTTTTTTTTTTTTTTGCGCTCTATCACAGTCTTCCAATTCGACTGGGTGGTATTTATAGTGTGGGTTCCGGGTTGCATCCTGCCTCCTTAGGAGTCCATCACTTTTCTTACTATGTGTGCTGTTTCTAGGATCTCACACTTCTGCATGAGTCCTGGAACTACTTCAGCCTCTAGTTTTTCTAGATTCCTTTTCAGGGATCTTGGGATCGTGCCTAGTGCTCCTATGATTATGGGTACGATTTCACTGGCATATCCATTATCCTTCTTATTTCTATTTTCAGATCTTGATACTTATCCATTTTTTCCCTCTCTTTCTCTTCAATTCTGGTGTCCCATGGTATTGCGACATCAATGAGTGATACTTTCTTCTTGACTTTGTCAATCAACGTCACGTCTGGGTCCTGTTTGCACGTATTACCCTATCCATTCTGATACCATAGTCCCAGAGGATCTTTGCATGATCGTTTCTATCACTCCCTCCAAGGTTGGTGCTCGTACCACATTATTCTGCAAGGTAGCTGATGTTTCTTGCACAGGCTCCAGTGGAGGGCTTTTGCCACTGAATCATGCCTCTTTTTTTGTACTGGTTCTGTGCAAGTGCCGGGCATTCGCTTGCTATGTGGTTTATGGTTTCATTTTTCGTATTGCACTTCCTACATATGGGAGAGATGTTATTTCCGTCTATCGTTTTTTGAACATATCTGGTTCTTAGGGCCTGAATCTGTGCCGCTGTTTATCATTCCTTCAGTTTCCTTCTTTACCTCTCCTCTCTGTAGCCATTGCCATGTGTCATCGCTGGCTAGTTCTTTAGTCTGTCTCATGTATTGTCCGTGCATTGGTTTGTTGTGCCAGTCCTCTGTTCTGCCTGTCATTCTCCTGTCTCTGTATATTTCTGGGTCCTCGTCTACTTTTATTAGTCCTTCTTCCCATGCACTCTTTAGCCACTCGTCTTCACTGGTTTTCAGATATTGGCCCAGTGCTCTGTTCTCGATGTTGATGCAGTCCTCTATATTTAGTAGTCCTCTCCCTCCTTCCTTTCGTGTTATGTATAGTCTGTCCGTATTTGCTCTTGGGTGTAGTGCTTTGTGTATTGTCATATGTTTTCCTGGTTTTTTTTCTGATCTATGCTACTGAGTTCTGCCTTCGTCCATTCCACTATTCCTGCGCTGTATCTGATTACTGGCACTGCCCATGTGTTTATGGCTTTTATCATATTTCCGGCGTTGAGTTTTGACTTGAGTATCGCCTTGAGTCTCTGCATATATTCTTTCCTGATCGTGTCCTTCATCTCTTGGTGTTTTATATCCCTCCTTCCATTATTCCCAGGTATTTGTATCCTGTCTCATCTATGTGTTTGATGTTGCTCCCATCTGGTAGCTTTACCCCTCCCTTCAGGTTCTCGTTACTTTGCCTTTTTGTATGTTGACTAAGGTGCATTTTTCTATTCCAAACTCCATCCTGATGTCCCCAGATACAATCTTTACAGTCTGGATTAGGGTATATATTTCCTTGATGCTCTTACCATACAGCTTGATGTCGTCCATGAACATCAGACGGTTGATTCTGTTGCCTCTTTTCTTGAGTTGGTACCGAGCATCCATCTTCTGTAGTACTTTTGTCATGGGAATCATGGCTACTACGAAGAGTAGTGTGGCCAGTGAATCGCCCTGGAAGATCCCTCTCCTGATATTAACCTCTGCTAGTCTTATTCCAGAGCTTGTAAGTATTGTATTCCAGTTGCGCATTGTATTTTTGAGGAAGCTGATGGTGTTTTCCTCTGCCCCATATATTTTCAGGCATTCTATTAGCCATGTGTGTGGTATCATGTCGAAGGCTTTCTTATAGTCTATCCATGCCATGCTTAGGTTGGTTTTTCTTCTACTGTTCTTCATTACAATTTTGTCTATCAGGAGCTGGTCTTTTTATCCCCTACACTTCCTTCTGCAGCCTTTCTGTTGGTGGGAGATGGTGTTTGTTTCCTCTAGGTAGTTGTATCGCCTTTCACTGATGATACCTGTTAGTAACTCCACTTATGGTAGGCAGGTTTGATAGGCCTGTAGTTTACTGGCTATATTTCCCTTACTCTTGTCTTTTTGTAACCTAAGGAGTTCTTCCTGTGGTCATCCATTTTGGTGCATGGTGATTTGAGATACAATGCTGGAGTTGTTCTGCTATTCGTGGGTGAGGGCCTTGAAGTTTTTGAGCCAGTATCATGGACTTCATCGGGACCTGGGCTTTCAGTTTGGCATTTTCTTTAGTTGGTGTCTGACTGTGTCTGTCGTGATCTCTGTGAATCTTTGTTTTATTCTTCCTGTTTCTTCTTCTTGACTTCCTGGAGCCAGTTGCATGTTTGTTGCGTGATACCGGGATTGCTCCATATGTTTTCCCAGAGTCTCTTACTTGGTTCGGCTTCAGGAATTTCTGGGTGGTTGTCTTCCCTCTTAGTTGGCTGTATAGTCTTTTCTGGATGGTTCCGAATATTTTGTTCTGTTGGTATCCCTTATTCCTGTTCATGTACCGTTGGATCTTATGTGCTTTGGCCTTAAGCCTCTGTTTTACATCTTCTATTGTGTTGTTTAGTCCCCTCTCTTGTACTTTGTATTTCTCGTTGAGTTCCTACCTTGTTTTCTTGCTTCTTAGCCTTTTTTCTCCCATCTCTTTCAGTTTACTCAAGTCAGATCTCATCACCATGATTTGCTTTTCCAGGCGCCTTTTCCAAGTAGGTTGCTGTTTTGGTTTCTGTTGGGTTGGTTGTGCTGGTGGTGTTGGTGTTCGAATCCCCATCAGTTCTACTACAAATCTTGCTCCTGCATATGCCAAGTTATTTGTTTCCGTGATACTGGTGGTGTGTATTATGCCCACTATTTCATTGACCTCACTTGTTTTCTCCCTTAATTTCTTGGTGTTGTAGGCTTTCATGGAGGGGATCTTTGTTCTCTCTGTATCTGGCTCCATCCATTGTCTAATCTTTTCTACCCATTCCGTCCTCTCTGTTACTTCGTCGGTGTTTCTTTGTGTGTCGTTGTTTGATACCTCATCCTCCCTGTCGTCTTCTGTGGCATCGCTCTCAGTTCGTCTTCGTGTAATTCGTTGTCGTGTGACATTTCCCTTTCCAGTTCTTCTCTTTCTGTTGGGGCGAGCCAGTTCTTTTTCTTTATTTTCCTTACTTGGTCTGCCAGCCTCTGCTCGGTTTTGGGGGGTGTTATTCCTCTCATTCCAGATGTTGACCAATCTTCTTCTATATCTTCTCTCCGTTGGGTTGCTTCTGATGTAGCATCTCCATATTTCCTTATTTTCTTCTCTTGTCCTTTTCTTCGTTTTTGCTTCTGTAGCTCCAATCTCAGGCTGTTGATTACTGTCGTTGTGGTGATCAGTTGCTGGATGACGACCTCCAAGTACCTGACCGTCTTCCCCTTCAATTGGGTTGAATACCTGGTTGCCGGATGAAGCTCCTCTGTTGCCAGAGGTTCCATTTATGTCGTTGTCGTTTATTCCTTCATTTCTTTCCATCATTGGCTGAGTTTTTGCTATTTAACCCCTAGCTGGACCTACCCCATCAGGGATAGGTACTCATTTACAGCTGAGTAGACTGAGGAAATTATGGTAAAGATCCTTTCCCAAGGAATCAACGACGAGGAGAGCGGTCACCCATCCAACGACTGACCAGCCTCAATGTTGCTTAACTTATTATTATTATTATTATTATTATTTTTTTTTTTTTTCTTTTTTTTTTTTTTGCTCTATCACAGTCCTCCAATTCGACTGGGTGGTATTTATAGTGTGGGGTTCCGGGTTGCATCCTGCCTCCTTAGGAGTCCATCACTCTCCTTACTATGTGTGCCGTTTCTAGATCACACTCTTCTGCCATGAGTCCTGGGATATTTTCAGCCTCTAGTTTTTTCTAGATTCCTTTTCAGGGAACTTGGGATCGTGCCTAGTGCTCCTATGATTATGGGTACGATTTCCACTGGCATATCCCATATCCTTCTAATTTCTATTTTCAGATCTTGATACTTATCCATTTTTTCCCTCTCTTTCTCTTCAACTCTGGTGTCCCATGGTATTGCGACATCAATGAGTGATACTTTCTTCTTGACTTTGTCAATCAACGTCACGTCTGGTCTGTTTGCACGTATCACCCTATCCGTCCTGATACCATAATCCCAGAGGATCTTTGCGTGATCGTTTTCTATCACTCCCTCAGGTTGGTGCTCGTACCACTTATCACTGCAAGGTAGCTGATGTTTCTTGCACAGGCTCCAGTGGAGGGCTTTTGCCACTGAATCATGCCTCTTTTTGTACTGGTTCTGTGCAAGTGCCGGGCATTCGCTTGCTATGTGGTTTATGGTTTCATTTTTCGTATTGCACTTCCTACATATGGGAGAGATGTTATTTCCGTCTATCGTCCTTTGAACATATCTGGTTCTTAGGGCCTGATCTTGTGCCGCTGTTATCATTCCTTCAGTTTCCTTCTTTAGCTCTCCCCTCTGTAGCCATTGCCATGTGTCATCGCTGGCTAGTTCTTTAGTCTGTCTCATGTATTGTCCGTGCATTGGTTATGTGCCAGTCCTCTGTTCTGTCTGTCATTCTCCTGTCTCTGTATATTTCTGGGTCCTCGTCTACTTTTATTAGTCCTTCTTCCCATGCACTCTTTAGCCACTCGTCTTCACTGGTTTTCAGATATTGCCCCAGTGCTCTGTTTTCGATGTTGACACAGTCCTCTATACTTAGTAGTCCTCTCCCTCCTTTCTTTTGTGTTATGTATAGTCTGTCCGTATTTGCTCTTGGGTGTAGTGCTTTGTGTATTGTCATATGTTTCCTGGTTTTCTGATCTATGCTGCCGAGTTCTGCCTTCGTCCATTCCACTATTCCTGCGCTGTATCTGATTACTGGCACTGCCCATGTGTTTATAGCTTTTATCATATTTCCGGCGTTGAGTTTTGACTTGAATATCGCCTTGAGTCTCTGCATATATTCTTTCCTGATCGTGTCCTTCATCTCTTGGTGTTTTATTTCCCCTCCTTCCATTATTCCCAGGTATTTGTATCCTGTCTCATCTATGTGTTTGATGTTGCTCCCATCTGGTAGCTTTATCCCTTCAGTTCTCGTTACTTTGCCCTTTTGTATGATGACTAAGGCGCATTTTTCTATTCCAAACACCATCCTGATGTCCCCAGATACAATCCTTACAGTCTGGATTAGGGTATCTATTTCCTTGATGCTCTTACCATACAGCTTGATGTCGTCCTATGAACATCAGATGGTGATTCTGTTGCCTCTTTTCTTGAGTTGGTACCCGGCATCCATCTCTGTAGTACTTTTTGTCATGGGAATCATGGCTACTACGAAGAGTAGTGGGACAGTGAGTCGCCCTGGAAGAGCCCTCTCCTGATATTAACCTCTGCTAGTCTTATTCCAGAGCTTGTAAGTATTGTATTCCAGTTGCGCATTGTATTTTTGAGGAAGCTGATGGTGTTTTCCTCTGTCCCATATATTTTCAGGCATTCTATTAGCCATGTGTGTGGTATCATGTCGAAGGCTTTCTTATAGTCTATCCATGCCATGCTTAGGTTGGTTTTCCTTCTCCTACTGTTCTTCATTACCATTTTGTCTATCAGGAGCTGGTCTTTTTATCCCCTACACTTCCTTCTGCAGCCTTTCTGTTGGTGGGGGATGGTGTTTGTCTCTAGGTAGTTGTATAGCCTTTCACTGATGATACCTGTTAGTAACTTCCACATTATTGGTAGGCAGGTGATAGGCCTGTAGTTACTGGCTATATTTCCCTTACTCTTGTCTTTTTGTACTAAGGATGTTCTTCCTGTGGTCATCCGTTTTGGTGCATGGTGATTTGAGATACAATGCTGGAGTTGTTCTGCTATTCGTGGGTGTAGGGCTTTGAAGTTTTTGAGCCAGTATCCATGGACTTCATCGTGACCTGGGGCTTTTCCAGTTTGGCATTTTTCTTTAGTTGGTGTCTGATGTGTCTGTCGTGATCTCTGTGAATCTTTGTTTTATTCTCCCTGTTTCTTCTTCCTTGACTTCCTGGAGCCATGTTGCATGTTTGTTGCGTGATACCGGATTGCTCCATATGTTTTCCCAGAGTCTCTTACTTGGTTCGTCTTCAGGAATTTCTGGGTGGTTGTCTTCCCCTCTTAGTTGGCTGTATAGTCTTTCTGGTTGGTTCGAATAGTTTGTTCTGTTGGTATCCCTTATTCCTGTTCGTGTACCGTTGGATCTTATGTGCTTTAGCCTTAAGCCTTTGTTTTACATCTTCTATGTGTTTTTGTTAGTCCCCTCTCTTGTACTTTGTATTTCTCGTTGAGTTCCTCCCTTGTTTTCTTGCTTCTTAGCCTTTTATCTGCCATCTCTTTCAGTTTACTCAAGTCAGATCTCATCACCATGATTTGCTTTTCCAGGCGCCTTTTCCAAGGAGGTTGCTGTTTTGGTTTCTGTTGGGTTGGTGGTGTTGGTGTTCGAATCCCCATCAGTTCTGCTACTAATCTTGCTCCTGCATATGTCAAGTTATTTGTTTCTGTGATACTGGTGGTGTGTATTATGCCCATTATTTCATTGACCTCACTTGTTTTCTCCATTCTTAATTTCTTGGTGTGTAGGCTTTCTTGGAGGGGATCTTTGTTTCTCTCTGTATCTGGCTCCATCCATTGTCTAATCTTTTCTACCCATTCCGTCCTCTCTGTTACTTCGTCGATGTTTCTTCGTGTGTCGTTGTTTGATACCTCATCCTCCCTGTCGTCTTCTGTGGCATCGTCTCTCAGTTCGTCTTCGTGTAATTTGTTGTTGTGTGACATTTCCCTTTCCAGTTCTTCTCTTTCTGTTGGGGAGAGCCAGTTCTTTTTCTTTATGTTCCTTACTTGGTCTGCCAGCCTCTGCTCTGTTTGGGGGGTGTTATTCCTCTTATTCCAGATGTTGACCAATCTTCTTCTATATCTTCTCTCCGTCGGGTTGCTTCTGATGTAGCATCTCCATATTTCCTTATTTTCTTCTCTTGTCCATTTCTTCCTTTTTTCTTCTGTAGCTCCAATCTCAGGCTGTTGATTACTGTCATTGTGGTGATCAGTTGCTGGATGACGACCTCCAAGTACCTGGCCGTCTTCCCCTTCAATTGGGTTGAATACCTGGTTGCCGGACGAAGCTCCTCTGTTGCCAGAGGTTCCATTTATGTCGTTGTCGTTTATTCCTTCATTTCTTTCCATCATTGCTGAGTTTTGCTATTTAACCCATAGCTGGACCCTACCCCATCAGGGATAGGTACTCATTTACAGCTGAGTAGACTGAGGAAATTATGGTAAAGATCCTTTCCCAAGGAATCAACGACGAGGAGAGCGGTCACCCATCCAACGACTGACCAGCCCCAATGTTGCTTAACTTGACTTAAGTCCATTGACGACCTAACCCACTCCTCCACGGCGCCATTATTATTAATTTTATTATTGTTATTATTATTATTATTATTATTATTATTATTATTATTATTATTATTATTATTATTATTATTATTATTATTATTATTTGAAAGTATTAAAAACATATAGTACAAGTACTATAAAAAAATCTCGAGTCTCAGTAAATGAGAGAGAGAGAGAGAGAGAGAGAGAGAGAGAGAGAGAGAGAGAGAGAGAGAGAGAGAGAGAGAGAGAGAGTGTCAACAGCACAACAGCTCCTTTCCCCTCCTGTCACTTAACTTGATACGTATGACAGTTTCAATACCTGGAGTTAAAGAAGACTGGGATTTCCTTCATCCTTCCATAATTTTTTCAATTTTCTAAGCTAAAATCTTACTAATTCACTATGGTATTTTCTTTAATGAATTGATATTATTTCTGTATAAATTAATATTAATTGAAAATAGTAAATCATTTATTTATCATACAAAAAAACATACATGTGATATCATTTAAACTTATTAAACTTACTAATGCAGTATTAATCAAAATTAATATTTGAAAATTAGTAAATCATTTTTGTATCATAAAAATGTATTTAGTCATGAAAATAAACATCAAAATACACTAATTAGTGATTATTTTTGTCGGAAAATTCCGCGAATGGGCGAGTCCGTCCGCGAATAATTTCTAGATAGGTTCCAAAGAAAAATCCGTGAATGTGTGAGTCCGCGAATCCGGAGAACGCGAATATGGGGGGACCACTGTACACTTTTTTCTTACTTTATAAGATGCCCCATGAATTTCCGTGACCATTGTTTGGAAATCAATTTTCATATATACATGAAACATTGCTAATATTATCCTGTTGTCAAGTTAGTGACACTATATTTGATCTCTAGGTATTTTACTTACGTTTCAGCTCCTTTTATGTAACGAGCCAATTCTTACCCAACATCAGATAACCAAGTCTTGTAAACAAACTTTGTAATACAGCTTAGAATCTTTAACACTATCAATTTTTCCTGTCATAAAGTTTTAAGAATTTTAAGTAAGATTCATCAGTTTTAAGAATGTTAATGGTCCGGGTGAACTATTCCATATTGTTAATGGTAATAGAAGTAAACAATGTTTAGTGAAATGTATGATGCTAGATTTTAATGATGTGTTGCATTTAGCTATATCTTGTACTACCTGTAATCTTTATTTTTCAGAAACTTCTTTTCGTTGGTGAGAATGAAAATGAGAACCTATTAGACAGGTATAGCAGTGACATGAAAACTGTGTCTCTCCGGGAATTCGAGACTTTTTTAATTGAACAACAAAAAGAGGATGAATACTATGCTGACAGCATCATTAAGAAGTTTGTACAGGATCCAGAGAGAGATGTTAGGGATCCATATTTTTATATTGAAGAGGTACTTGAATACATACAGCATAAAGAATATTGAATAATTGATTTGTTTTAAATTTTAAAAGCCAGAAAAGTATTGAATATTTTCTGGGCTCAGCTCGTGTCGGCCTATGAAAGTAATCCTTAATATCATCTTTCTAGGTAATATTATCCTAAAATTACCAGAGAAAAAACAAAATTAAGAAAATGTCAGTAAGACTGACTCGCTCACTCTTAAAAAGAAGTGTCGGTATGATATAGGGGCGAGTGTGGAACACTACCACGAGACAAACACCAAATAGAACTTCTTCCCTATCAGAATCCCCCTAACAGAGAGCCGATACCAACGGGCGATGCAGCCTCTACTACTACTACTAGAGGACGCCACGGACAGCAGCGCCCCTAGCGGTCATCCTTAATTTTTAGCACCAGCGTCTAGTCGCAGATTTTTCTTGTGCTATATTTTCTCAGGATTTATCTCGTATTCTACGATGGAACGCTCAGCAATTGCCACGGCTAAGTTAAGTAACTCATAAGTAATATTTTATCACAGTTTTTTATTTTTCTTCCGGGTACCAGTATTTTTCCTTTTTATAGGTCATATACGTTCCCCGGTTGTCTCGTGGCGGCCATGCTGCCTCGTAAGAATTCCCGGTCTTCCATACTGGGACTTTCTTATACCTTATGGGCTTACCTTATCACGTTCATTGTTTTACATCGAGTTTTAGCTAGTTTAGCCCTCTTACCATTCTCTTAGCTTGGTATTTAGGGCTATTATTATTATTTTTATTCTGGCCCAGCATCCCGGCTCTTGCTCTACATCGGCTATCGCTGGCTCCGAGTAGGCTCCTGTTTCTTGGAATAGTTTGCCTCCTCCTGGGCTTCTTTCTCTTTTACTAAAAGTGTCTCTTCCACCTTTCGATGTATTTTATTATTATTATTTAGGGTGTTAGGCTAGCCTAGGTGCTTGTTCCATGTATTGGTACAGCTTGGTTCACGTGGCCCTACCACGGTTGTGTTGATCGCGGCTTAGGCCACCGGTGGTCACGTGTTCCATAGCACCTTACCCTGCCCCTTCCCTCCCTCTCTGATGTAGGGAGGAGCTGGGGGACCCCTTGGTTGTCATAACAACCTCATAGCCTTCTCTCACATTCCGGAGGTGCCGGGGGGTCCGCCAGCAGGGGTATAGGGCGACCACTATGAGGTACCGGGTCTCCATACGGGTAGTTGGTGAGGTGGGGAGGAGTAGGCCATCCCTTCCCCCTTTTCCTCGCTCCCGCCGCGTTTCACCGGGACCTCCTTCCCCCCCTACCATTACTCAGCCACCTCTTCTTACGATATTGAAAGGAGCCTTCCGTCGCAGCCGGGGCCCCTTTGGTTATAGGATATTGGCTCCGCTAGCGGGCAGGGTGGGTGCTATGGATGGTCGATTGCTTGCCTACTATATCCTTATATCTCTCCCCCGCTACCGGAAGGGAGCTTACCCTTACCTACGCACTCTTCTAGTAGACGGGTGGAGAGAAGTTGGTTTTATGTTGTTACTATACTATGTTAAGGATATATACCCTAATTTAAGATATTTTACAATGAATTGTGTATTATAATATGTTAATCAACCATCCCCGCCATTATCCGTTGTGGTTTCCATTACCACCACTCCTAGTTGGTTGATTCTTGTGCCTCCGCCACTGGCGGAGCCATAGCCTTTCTTCCAACATGGTTACCACACGTATTTTAGCAGGGCTCTGGTTTTATCTAACTTTATCGCTCCGGCACCAGCGGAGCATATGTTAGGCTGTAAGTGTTTACTTTGTACTCATGTACGTTTCACTTACAGGCTACCAACTGCCAGGTCCTCGCTTGTAAATGCGACGCTGCACGACCCCTGCGGACATGACGAGTGCAGGTCTCACGCCCCATGTGCCACCTTGTTCACAGTCTATCGTCTGGCATCCCGAGGCCTGCACTATATGCTACGACCTGGTCGATCAGCTGGTTGGTGGGGTAAGACCATTATGAGGTTATTTATCAATTTACTAACACTTTTAGTTCGTAAATTTGTTAACTCTGTCCGCAATTGGTAGCTAATTCAGCCTTTCTTTCAGGCTAGCGGTGTGAGGGAAGTCGCCCTCGCCACCCACCCTGAAAGCGTGTGGGCGGCTTTGGGAAGAACGCCGCCAAGGGCCAGCCCTACATATTGGATAGAAAGCTGGCCATCCAGATCTTCCCTGCGGGCAAGTCGACGGGCTACGTCGACCCCTTGTCCGCCGCCCCCGTGATAGCCGCCATCCAGCAAGAACTCCAGCAGTCGTTAGGGGTCGTAGCCGCCCAGGAGTCAGTTCCGGACGTCGCCGGCCTGGACCTGAATCTTGAGCCGATGGCGGTAGTGAGTGAGGGTTTGTTGGTTGAGGTAGGTTTGTCGGGCGCCCAAGGTCTTTCCTTGGGCGCTCCTGGATCTTCTCCTGTCCCTTCTTCTTCCGCCTCTTTCCAAGGCTTTCCGGGATCCGAGATCCCTAGCCGCACTCCCGCTCTCTCTGTACCTCCTAAGGAGAAGGGAAAGAGAGAACCGAAGACCTTGTCTAAGACGACTTCTAGGAAGTCGTCTTCGTCTTCTTCGGCTAGGAAGTCATCGACTTCTTACGCCGACGCGGTGAAGGCTAAGCCAAACTCTTCCCAGTCGAAGAGCTCTAGAGGCAAGGCTTCGAAGGAGAAAGCTCGCGCTACCTCCGAGTCGTTGCCTTCTCCCGCCTCCGCTGCCCCCTCTCCGGCTATGCCGGCAGGGGTGGCAAGCACCAGCTCCTGCGTTCCTTCTCCTGTCTCACCAGGAGTGATGGAGCAGGTAGGAGTGATGGTTGGTTCCCAAATCTCAGCTTGGGGAACACGTTTTGAGCAGATGTTCGCACAATTGTCGAGCACTCTGTCTCAAACTGGACAGACGGTCCAGGAACTCTCGAATAGAGTAAGAGAGAATGAGGATCGGATGGCTGGGCTATCCCAGGCTCCTCCCCCAGTATCCCCTGCTTCTAGCACGGGGATTCTCCAACTCCCGTCTTACGACTCCTTGCCAGCTTTCTCTATGGAGAATCCATGGAGAGTAGCGGCCTACGCTCCCTTTAAGGACGGGATGATTTCGATCCCGGAGTTTGGCACTCGAAGGATTGAGGACTTCGAGTTCTATCCTCCGGGTCTGTCACAGCCTTTCATCGGGTATGCTAGGTCTGACGCCAAACGGCCTCTCACAAGGGAGGAGGACAAGATCTCGAAGGAGTCAGTACCTCTACAGTAGAGATCACGCCCAACGGGAATGGGTTCACTGCCTTGAGGACTGGGAGTGTACTAATACTAAACTCCAGGCCTATAAGAGCCCCTTCACTATTTTCGCCACGGAAGAGGAGGTCTCTCTTCCGTTCGCCACGAAATTGGTGGAGAAGGCTCTTCAGGCAGTCCTCAAGGATGAGCCCGTTCCACAGTTGAGAGAGTCGGAGTCCACTTCTCCACTCTTTCCCGCCTTCGGAGAGTTATGGGAAAACCTGCCAGCTACTTTCACGCAGGGTAAACTCAAGCCGGACTGCGCTATGGACCAGTTCGGTGAGAAGTTACCTAGGCTGCCGGACTCCCTAATCCAGGCAGAGTTCGATGCGCGAACTAGGTTTGGCAGGTCCCTTAACTCCCTCATTGTCACGGAAATGGCTGCGCTGTCTTACGCGAACGAACCGCTATTCAAAATCCTGGCAAAATCACAATTTCAGACGGTTCTGTTAGACGCTTTTGACTTCTTCCAAGCCAGGAAGAACTGTCGGAAGCATGTTCTTCAAGAGTGCACCATCAGGCACGAGCCTAATAGACTCTTGACTGCCAGCATTGTGGGGAGCGGATCTCTTCCCTGAGTCAGCAGTGAACGAAGTCCCCCACCCACGAAGCTGCTAGACTCAACCAGAGCCTTAGAGCTAGGTGGGGTATTTCCTCTAAGAGGAAACAGGAATCCGTTCCCACTGCTGGCAAGAAACCAAAGAAGGTGGGTAGGAGGTTTCCAGCCATATAAAAAACTCCAGCATCAGCAGCAGTTTGTGCAGCAAGTCCCAGTCACCCAACAAGGACAACCTGCATCATCTAAGCAAACTCAGCCTTTCCTCCTGGTGCCCCAGCAATCGCAACCTTCGACTTCCTATGCTATCTCGCCTGCCTTTAACCCTGCTTATGAAGCTCAAGGCTACTCTCAACCGAGGGGTAGGGCGAGAGGTTACTTTCGTCACCGTGGCGCAGGAAGGGGCACAAGGAGTAAGCAGTTCAGAGGAGGGCGTGGTGGCCAACCCGCCCATCAGCAATGATGGCTCCCCAGGTAGGAGGGAGGCTGTTGCCTGCTTCCGCCACAGGTGGGGGTTCAGCAGTTGGGCACAGAGCATAGTGTCCAAGGGATTAGGCTGGAGCTGGATCCAAGATCCTCCTCCAATCAAATCATTCCATCAGGTACCGTCGAAGGAATTGATAGATTATGCGGAAGAACTCCTTCAGAAAGGAGCTATTGCGAGAGTCAAACATCTAAAATTTCAAGGTCGCTTATTCAGCGTGCCAAAGAAAGGCTCAACAAAAAGAAGGGTAATCTTAGACTTGTCAAAGCTAAACTCTTTCATTCGCTGCGACAAGTTCAAGATGCTTACCCTCTCGCAAGTAAGGACCTTACTTCCGTGTGGAGCCGTCACATGCTCCATCGATCTTACAGACGCATACTATCATATCCCTATAGCCAGGCACTTCCGCCCATTCCTAGGATTCAGGCTAGGAAGTCAGACATTCTCATTCAAAGTGATGCCCTTCGGTCTGAATGTAGCCCCCAGGGTATTCACAAAGATAGCAGAAGTGGTTGTACAACAATTGAGAGCTCAGGGAATCATGGTAGCGGCATACCTCGACGATTGGTTAATCTGGGCACCAACAGTCGAGGAATGTCTCAAAGCTACCAAAAAGGTAGTTCACTTTCTGGAACATCTGGGTTCCAGATAAACAAAACGAAATCCAGACTTGTTCCGGAATCTCGTTTTCAGTGGCTAGGAATCCAATGGGATTTGTCCTCCCACAATCTATCAATTCCAGTAGCCAAACGGAAGGAAATAGCAAAATCTGTCAGGCAATTTCTCAAGTGCAAACAAACGTCAAGAAGAAACCAGGAGAGAATCCTAGGGTCTCTTCAGTTTGCTTCGGTAACAGATATCCTTCTGAAAAGCAAGGCTGAAAGATATAAATCGAATTTGGCGGTCAAAAGCAAACTCCAAATATCGAGACAAGTTGTCAGTAATCCCACAGATCCTCCGCAACCAACTACGGCCTTGGTCAAAAGTAAAGAACTTAGCCAAGAAAGTACCCCTTCAATATCCCCTCCCAATGTTAACCATTCACACGGACGCATCCCTGTCCCCCGGGTTTGGGGGGGATACTCTCAGTTCAAACAGGTTCAGGGGACTTGGTCAGTTCAATTTCGCCAGCTCCACATAAACGTGTTGGAAGCAATGGCAGTATTTCTTACTCTGAAGAGACTGCTTCCCCCGAAGAAGTCTCATCTAAGGCTAGTTTTGGACAGTGCAGTGGTAGTTCATTGCATCAACAGAGGAGGGTCCAAATCCAAGCATGTGAATCATGTCATGATAGCCATCTTTGCATTAGCAAACAAACACAAATGGCATCTGTCCTGCCACTCACCTGGCAGAGTAAGAAATGTGATAGCAGACGCCCTGTCCCGGTCAGTTCCTCTGGAATCAGAGTCTCCTGGACGTCGGATCATTCCCAGTGGGTAAGCCTGAGAGTCCCAGGTCTCCAAGTGGATCTCTTCGCCTCACAAGCGAACCACAAGCCCCTTCCCTTGCTATGTGGCCCCCACCTGGACCTGGACTTTTGGCTTATGCCCATACGGACGCTCTGTCGTTGGATTGGAATCAGTGGAGGAGAATTTATGTTTTTCCTCCAGTGAATCTTCTCTTGAAAGTCCTAAGCAAACTAAGGTCTTTCAAAGGGATAGTAGCTCTGATTGCACCGGACTGGCCCAAGAGCAACTGGTATCCTCTTCTTCTGGAATTGGGTCTCCGACCTCAACGGATCCCCAATCCAAGCTATCACAATCAGTACAAATGAGGACTGTGTTCGCTTCCTCAGGAACTCCTCCAGACCCTAACTTTATGGGACTTCATGAAGTTTGCGGCTAATAAAGATGCTGACATTGATCCACAGAATATTCTCTTCCTAGAATCAGATAAGATAGAGAGTCAACCATTATTACAATATGACTCAGCTGTTAAAAAATTAGCATCTTTCTTGAGAGAATCGAACACTACAACCATGACAGTTAATTTGGCTATATCCTTTTTCAGATCCTTGTTTGAAAAGGTTTAGCAGCTAGCACGATTACCACTCATAAATCGGCTTTGAAGAAAATCTTTCAAGTAGGTTTTCAGATGGATCTGACTGAATCTTATTTCACATCTATCCCTAAAGCCTGTGCTAGACTTAGACCTTCTCAGAGGCCTACTACAGTTTCATGGTTCTTAAATGATGTCCTCAAACTAGCTTCAGATACTGACAACTCATCTTGTACATTCATAATGCTCCTGAGGAAGACATTATTCTTATTAAGCCTAGCCTCAGGAGCTAGAATTTCAGAACTGTCGGCTCTATCCAGGGATGCGGGTCATGTGGAATTCCTCCCATCAGGAGAAGTTCTACTTGCTCCGGATCGTAGCTTTTTAGCCAAAAATGAGGATCCTCTTGCAAGGGTGGGCTCCTTGGAAGGTTATCCCACTTCCACAGGATCCTTCTCTCTGCCCAGTATCAAAACTCTTAGAGCCTTTCTATCGCGTACTTCTTCAAGATCCTCAGGTGCCTCTCTTCATGAGAGAAAAGGTGGTACTTTGTCAGTGAAAGGCATTAGACAGCAAATCCTTTACTTCATTAAACAAGCCAACCCTGAGTCATTCCCAAAAGCACATGATATCAGGGGAGTAGCCACCTCAATTAATTATTTTCAACATATGAACTTTGAGGATCTTAGAAAGTATACTGGATGGAAATCCCCGACAGTCTTTAAACGGCATTATTTAAAATCCTTGGAATCTTTAAAGTTTTCAGCAGTAGCAGCGGGAAACATAGTTTCCCCTGATACTGCTTAGTAGTTGTAGTATTAATCCAGGTCTCCTTTCTACCTACTTCAACCAACATGCCTCAACCTATCACCAGGCTACTCATCATCATAGCCTTAGCCGTTGTGTGTTGTAGTGGTTTGTCCCTTATTTTTTTGCTAGGGACAACCACCCTTGTACTGATATGTACCTCAGTGGTCCTACCCTTATTTTTATGCTAGGATAGGCCACAATATGTTTGTATAAATTCTCCAATTGGATTTGTGATCACTTCAGTCACAATGTGTTTGTATATATTTAAATTAATGGTATTAATTGTATTAATGATGGAATTGAGTGTACCTACCCTTATTTTTATGCTAGGGTAGGACATATGTATGTATATAATTGTACTTATATGTTCTAATTAAGTAAATTCAAACATTTCCTTATTTTACATGCATTTATGAATTTTGTTACTACCATTTAAGTACTTTAGTTTACTAACATTCTGTTATTGATTACTGTAATAAGTTATTTTAAGTACTTAATTTGTATGCTGTATTTGATTTACTTATATTATATCCATCATTTTAATATGTTTTTCATTTTTCCCTTTTCCATCTTGTCTGTTTCTCTGGTATTCTTTCATAGGCCGACACGAGCTGAGCCCAGAAAAGGGATTTTGACGAAGGAAAAATCTATTTCTGGGTGATTGGCTCGTGTCGCCCTATGAAACCCATCCCCTTTTTATGGTTTGTTTTCCCCCCCTTGCAGGACAAGATGTATTTATGTTTTAATTAAGGATGACCGCTAGGGGCGCTGCTGTCCGTGGCGTCCTCTAGTAGTAGTAGTAGAGGCTGCATCGCCCGTTGGTATCGGCTCTCTGTTAGGGGGATTCTGATAGGGAAGTTCTATTTGGTGTTTGTCTCGTGGTAGTGTTCCACACTCGCCCCTATATCATACCGACACTTCTTTTTTAAGAGTGAGCGAGTCAGTCTTACTGACATTTTCTTAATTTTGTTTTTTTCTCTGGTAACTTTAGGATATATTACCTAGAAAGATGATATTAAGGATTACTTTCATAGGGCGACACGAGCCAATCACCCAGAAATAGATTTTTCCTTCGTCAAAATCCCTTTTATGAAGTGGAACATTTCTTTAAAGCCAAATTACTATTTCAATAAGATATTACAGTACATCACTGTAATTGTATGGTAACAAAATTGGTCCTTGTTGGTTCAGACTTATAATCTGATATATATTCCTCTTTTTTTTTTCTTTTTTTTTTAGTTCTTTCAGTACCTCTTTTCAAAGGAGAATCAAATTTGGGATAGAAGACATGACATTGTTAACCAGGATATGACAAAATCGTTGTCTCAGTACTGGATAGCATCTTCTCATAATACGTAAGTCTTAATATCTGATGTTTTGTTTTTAAATTAACAAATTTTTTATACCCATAATACTTTACATTAGATTTTAAATAATTTCAGAAGTAATTGGTTGCAATCGTATAAAAAGATGTGTCTCCATTTATACTGTATTTCCAGAGGTAGCCAGCAGGCCAAGACACCAACTACCCTTGTGAGACACTACCACCAGAAAATAGAACCCATCAGCTAGCCAGATAGTCTGACTTGGGTCCTTTCTAGGTACAGCCCCTTTCTTTTGCTCATACATACACTGAATAGTCTGGCATATTCTCTAAAAGTATGTATCTTTCCTTACACATCTTTTAACTTTTTCCACCATCTGACTTCCCTGAATATTCCAGTTAATTTGTCCTAATTATAATTCCCAGTAGGTTGTGCTGTGAAGATGAAAATAATTTAATGGCCTGTCAGTAGTACAATTTAAGCACCCCTAAAAAGGGATTTGGTTGAATTCATTATCTATATAAAACTTGTAAAGAAAGAAATAAGTTCTTTAAAAAGATATCTGTTAAAAGCAGGAGAAAATCCAGTCATATGTAGGTGTAACAAATTGAATGAAAGTGACAAGAGAAGAGATTGAACTAAAGTAGTGGTAAAGGAGCTCAAAAATCATGATATATGAAGGAAAAGGATGCACTGCAGTTAAGTAATCATAGAAGAATAAGGTTTCTTGGGTATGCTTTAAAAATTTTAGAGGTGCTGCTAAAGGAAAGACTGAGAAATATGTTTAAAATCGAAACAGTGTGACTTCATTTAAATGGTCAACACCAGAACCAGTCTTATAATGAGGCAATTTCAGGAAAATCACCATCCAAAGGAAAGAAGTACCGTACACAGTATGTTTTCTTAATATGTGAATTCATGAGATGCTGAATTTTGAATATGTGAGGTAAGCTGAGACTAATGAATGCATCTTGCGTAAAATACGTTCATATAATACAAAACCATCTTCAAAAGTTGGGGGGGGAACCGAAAATGTGAGTATATAAGCCACTCTTGAAAATGTAACACAGCATTTACACATCACCACCTTCTTCATCCCCACCTCTATCCCAAGTTAAAGAGTTATTTGCTTAAATGCATCTTCTCAACTACATACTTTTATTGAAAGAATCATCCTCTGCTAAACCATTCTCAAAATCCTCCCTCACCCTATCATGTCATCTAATCCTTTGCCACCTTTTCAACCTTCTACCCCTGGCGGGTTCGCTCCAAATCCTCTTCACTTTCCCAACTCATCCTTACCACTTTCCCAAACCATCTCAATCTCTACCCTTTTATCATATCGGTCATCTTTACCACTCCTGCACTTCTAATTTCTTCCTTTTTGAACCTATGAGGCAGCTTTTGTTCCTCCTTCCTTCATGATGCCACCACAAGCTTTTGAAACAGCAACACAAATGCACTGAGGTTAAGAAATTCCTGTGAAATTATAATAATAGTATTGGAGCCATAATAACATACCAGTCAAGTAAAATGAGTTACTATATTAACCCTTAGATTGCTTCAATATGCATTTGAAATTTTCCCCCTGGGTGCATAAAACTTCATACAAAAATGAAAATGCTCCAGTTAGCTTCATATATCTCTTGCTATAAGAACAAGCCTATATTTTCCATATCTGACATTATTTTTTTATCTTAAAATGTAATTAAAGGCCTGAAAAATCCTTTTTTTTTTTTTTTTTAGAAAAGTGGTAAAAAAAAGGAAAAAACCTTTGGAGTTCATTCTACATAATTCTTGACCCAGCATTTTGTAGGGGGGAGCTAAAACTAAAGAAAAGGCATGTGGATTAAATATGCAACCATTTACTGATAAATAACTAATACAAAAAATATCTTTTCTTTGGTAAAATAGGTACCTTTTACATATTGCTTTTTTGAAATTTTTGTAGTGTTGAAAGAAAGACTGGAAAAGAATTTATAATATAACTTTTATTTTATACAGTTCAACTTTTATTATATGAAAGTAACAGAGAGAACCTTTTATATATGATAATAAAGACAGGAAGGAAATTGAAAAGTATTTAGTGTATTATATATTATGAAAAAATATCTTTTCAAACAAAATGGGTATTTCCATTTAGAAAACTCTTAAAACAAAACTTCAGCTAACCACTGTTTTTGCATAGCTTTTTAACATTCACAAGTCTTTTTGTACTTGCTTACAGTATGGTACACTTTGAAGCATGGCAAAATGCACAAAGGTGGTTTGTTAGGACAGGTTTCACAGTGATATGTTGTTTGTCTTCTTTTGCACTGCCCTTTTTTCTTCAAGCGGCAGTCAGTACTTCTTATACTGCAAACAATACAATCAGGCTTGTGATTTTTGTCTACAAATTGAGCAATGAAATGCCTGCCTGTGAGTCTGTTTGATAATGGTGACTCCAGTCTCTTCTTACCAATCAGTGGCCTTTTTGAATAACCATCCAACAATCCATTGACTACTTGTTCTCTGAATTTCCTCAAACTTAGTTTTTAATTAGGATTTTGGATATCATAAGCTATTTTTGCATCCACTAAAGCCACCTCTATAACAAAATGCCATATAACTTGGTACCTTTTCTTCTTCCTCTGGCTAAAGTTATATGTTGCACACAGTTGATCAAACCTGTCCATTCCTCCCTTATATTTATTATAATAAGCTTGAACAGATGGTTTATGTACGATTCTATCACCTTTTTTTTATTTTATTGTTACCTCTGTCACACCTGAGTCTCCAACAGTTGACATGTTCACTTTGCCTGTGTCCTGCCATGTTGCTGCTACCATTGTATTTTCATTATTTTTCCATATTACTGGAAGTTCTCCTTTTTTCATTTTAGCTCTTCCCATTTCCTTGGGCAGACCCTTTCTATTTACACGAACAGTGCCACAAGCACCCACACCTCTCTCCCTTAGCTTACTAAAAAGCTTTACACTAGTATAAAAGTTATCCACAAAGACTATATGGCCTTTATTTTCAAACCCTTCAAGTAATGCTAAGGTAACCTTGGTACCCAACCCACCCTCACTAGGTTGTTGTTTAGTAACTGTATCTTTACCTGTATAGACATTGAAATGTAAACGGTATCTAGTTTTGGCATCACAAAGGGACCAAAGTTTTATCCCCCATCTTGTTGATTTTGAGGGTATATACTGTTTGAAATACAACCTGCCTTTGAATTTCAACATAGTTTCATCTATAGCTATTTCTTTATTTCTTCTGTAAATACTTTTATACAAATTTTGTACAATATTTAGAATTGGCCTCACCTTATAAAAGTCTTTCATTACTTTTGTGTGCCTCATTGTCTGCAAAATGTAAACTGATACCTGTCTCTAGTGAACACCTCACTGAAACCTGGTGTCCTTGATAACCAAAAGGGATCTGCAAAGTATGATGCTAAAGTTGCTTTCTTCACAATACCCATCATTATTTCTACAGCAACAAATGCTTTGATTTCCTGTACTGTTACTGGTTGCCAATTATTGTACCTGGATCTGCGCTGTAATGGACGCCTCATATTTATCATCTCCTCAGCATATTTATTTGTTTCCATAACCACTAGATCAAATATTTCTAAGGGAAACAGTTTCAAAAAACACTCATAGGGAGTAAGATTCTCTATGCCTTCCACACCAGGAACACCTGTAAAATCTGTAATTCTGTCTAATCTTTGGGGGCTTACTAAAACATGATCATCCACCTTATGCCAGTCTACAGTACTTTGGTAATTACTAGTGTTTAGAACTGCAGCATCCTCCTCTTGAAAATCCATGTTTTCAATTATATCTTCTGCCTCAGAATCCTCTTCAGTGTCCTCCTCCCATAAATCAGTCATTTCCTCAAATGCATCCTCATCTTCACTGTCAGATGCTCTTATTTCTTCAAGTTCCCTCAAAATATCTTCTTCTGTCTTTAAAATTCTCGATTGCCTCATTGAAGGCTTCATGACTACCTAAAATTTAGAATTAACAAATTTTTAAACTTTCATAGATAATAAATGCAAAACTATGTAAACTGGTACAAGATAAGATTTACTGTTTGATCAGTGGTAACTAACCATTGATCATATGGTAACTCGTATTCAAACTTTTCCAGGCTGAAAACTAAGCTAACTTACACAGCCAGCATAGGCTACATAGTAGTTGTGTGAGTGATACAAAAACAAATAAAGCAATCATTATCTTAGATAAATTTGTAAAACTAGAGTTGAAAATAAAAATTAATCTGACACTCACAACTGTGCATGTGAAGCAAAAGTAAGACAGGAAATGCAAGAAAAAAATAATAATGACTGGTGTTATGAGTTTAGCTTGCATTGCTCAGTCAGTACTAACTTTTCAACACTCCAAATAAACTGGCTAAATCAATCAGTACTCATTTTTCATTTCCCAAACAATGTCCACAAAGCCTAGCCCTCTAAAATGCATTTTTTTTTGTTTTGTTTCCCAAACAATGTCCACAAATCCTAGCCTACCTAAAGTATGTCTCGACTAGGCAAATCCTCCTCCTCTCTCTCTCTCTCTTCTTCCTCTGTTTCTCTATTTATATAATATATATACATTTACATATATATGAAGAAAAGTATATGTCTTTGTTTGGCCTAACATAAAAACATATAGATAGTTTACTCATTCATATATTTGTGTACATCTACGATCGATTAAAAGGCTCAACATTTAAATGGCCAGTTAAAGTGCCAAACAATAACATTTAGGTTCTGGCCATTATATCAGCTTCATTTTACTATTACATAAGCTTGTGGTAACTTATCAAAATATTACTTTCAAGCAGTATTGATTCATAACATAAAAAAATGCATTAATACATAAAACATACCAATTTATATAGAATAAATGAACAAACTACAAATCATCTCTTGCCCAGCTGGGTGGCTGTAAACATTGAGTTCTTTTGTTATTGTCATGTTTTGGGACGCCACCAATAGATGGTGCTAGATATTGACATAAGGTTTTCTATGACTAAATAAAAGAAAATGGACCAGTAATTTTAAGGGTAAACATTTTTTTATGGTGGTAAACCAGTGTCGACGCACGCACTTCTAAAACAAGGGTTAAGCAGGCTTGGGTAAACTGGTAGATGATGAGCCTACTGAGTTGGAAAAATGTTATGAATTAGGGGGAAAGCGTTGTTTTAACCCTTAATGGATGGATATGCTCACATGAGTAGCAATAACAGGTTTTGGGTGGATGACAGATTCACTCAAGCGCCTCAGTGGCATGATCGGTATGGTCTTGACCTGCCACCTCGGTGGCCGTGAGTTCGATTCTTGGGCATTCTATTGAGGTATTAGAGATGTGTATTTCTGGTAATAAAAGTTCACTCTTGATGTGGTTCGGAAGTCACGTAAAGCCATTGGTCCCATTGCTGAATAACCACAGGTTCCATGCAACATAAAAACACCACACAAACAGATATATTCACTCACAGTGAGTAAAAATATTACTCACGATTGATTCGGGGGAATCAGGAAGGAAGAGGTGCCATGACTTCTATAGCCCATAAATTCACTAATAGCAACTTTTAGACTGGTTAAGATGAGAGACTTGGTAGCGCAGGGCTTAGTTTTGATCTTGACTTCAAGGGAGCATGTACTGCCTATCTGTCTTACTGTCTTACATGATGTCTTTTTTGTAAATGTACTAAGGGATTGCTGTTAGTTTTAGTTCTTATCTTTTATGATAGTATGTCAGTTATAAATGTAATTTTGCCAAGAAAAGGGCAAAGAAATATTAGAAAAACATGTATAAATCATAAGAAGTTACTGCATATTCATTCTCAGCAAATTTACGTAAAATTTTTACGACAAATATGCTTAGAATATTTTTGTAATTTTATTTTGTATCTGTTTTGGTATTGTGTGAGCTGTGTCTCCCCTTCAAGTACGTGAACGTGTTCCAGTCCGTGTGGTGTCCTCTGAGAGTGAGAGAGAGGTTTTTCCAGCTTCCCAGCATGGAGGAGAGATGTCACCAAAGCAGACGTCACAGGCAGAGAAGTATTGTGAATGATGTCACGACATTTGGACTGGTAGCCCAAGTCAAAGGTCTCGGTGACAGTGAAGATGGTTAACAAACCTGAAGTCTTAATGTTTTCTGCCCACCTCCAGCCATCCCTCTCACTTTTTTGGGTTGGGGGAAAGACTTAACGCGTCACGAGATACTGTGCTCGGTCGATGACCAGCTACCACCTCGTATACGCGTGAATTGCCAGATCCCACAGATTCCTTGCATTACAATCTTTGATTGTTTAACCGGTTTCCAGCGGGTGCAAGAAGATATATTGATAAGGCATTTTGTTGGAAGTGTGTAGTCTGATGTTCAGCTCAGATTCCATTTCTGATTGAGGGTATCATGGGCGATCCCTCGATTCGTCACGGACATTACACATACATGGACAGTATTGAGGGGTCTTCTTAGCTTTATGTTATATGCAACAAGGAGGATTCAGTAATTCCCAGTGAATCCCTCAGTCTGGACATCAGTACAAATTCTTTTTCAAGAGGATTCTTCAGTCTCATGCTCCCAGATTGGGCTCTCCGGCCTCAGATACAGGAATGCTGTGCCCCCCTCTTGGGTGCCAAGAGCCTGATCATTACTCCAAGAGTCATCTTGAGTACCCAGCACCCATTCATGGAATCCCAGTTACAGCTTCCAACATTTTTTCCCTAGTGCCTAGCGTCATTACCTGGGCGCCAACTCTTTGTCACTCATCTGCCTCTCCTGAGAACAGATTGTTCACCGTGGATCAAAACAAGGGGTTTTAAGTGTCCATCAATTATTTTTTTTCACAGATTATAAGCTTCAGTGGAAACCGCCTTCCTCTCAGCCTCCTCAGAACATATCCCTACTCTATTCTCATTTAAGAATGAAGAGGAAATTAGAGTGGTCCCTCCGTATTCGCTGGTATGCGTACCAGACCCCCCGTGAATAGTTAGAACCCACGAATGTTGGGAACCCCTATAAAAATGCTAAAAACAGCCTATTTTGCTAGTTAAAACTCAAGAAAAACCACTAAAAATTTTCATACTTGGTTTTTTAATAGTTTTATCACAAAAAGTGCATTTTATGATGAAATTGATTAAAAAAAACCAGGAATTTGTGGATATTTCTCATAGAAAAATACCGCGAATGTGCAAATTTTCCACAAATAATGCGGGAAAATGTTCCCGAGAGAAATCTGCGAATGTGTGAGTCCGTGAATCCGGAGAACGCAAATACAGGGGCCCCACTGTATGAAGGTTATGCTCCTCCTTCAGCTCCTTCAGTGTGTGTAGTTCCTCTTCACTCCTCGAGTCCAGTACAGTACTATATCCTAGCTAGCCAAGGCTTGTGGATTTTATAAAAATGTCTAGTAATTTTATATAGATATAATTATTAAAAATAAATTATAAATGGTAAGTTTTAATTCCATTAGAAATCAAATCTCTTGATTTTACTGTTTTAAACATATCTTCAGGGTATCTATTTTGACCTTATTATTTATATAATTTCCATTGCACCCATTATTTGTATTTCCTTTTTTTTTTCATTGTCATTATAGTGCTGAATGACTCTATGGGTCCCAGTGCTTGGCTTTATGCCAAAAGGATACCCATCGTACGTCATCGGGGAGGGTCCCATGTTAGTTGTTGCTTTATGCTGAAAGAATCTTCTCCGATATTTTAGATTTTGCTCATTGTTCGGCTTTCACTATAGGGAAGATTATGTTCTCGTTGGTAGAATAGAAGTATCTTCTTCAAGGTCTGTGAAGTGTTCAGTGTCCAAGATTGAACGATAGGAGCTCATGTGAAGAAGATAGAAGACTTCAGGGACTTGGACAAGGTCTTTCGCAAAAGTCAGTGTTATTACAGTATGCTCACGTATGGGCTCACCTCCGGGAGCCCTTAACCCCAGTCTACTTAGAAGAAATGGGATTGTAGAGGGGTGGTCTAGTCGATCGTCAGAATTGGAGAGGGGACCACCATTTGTATTTCATAGAGAACCCTCCTCTTGTCTCCTCTTTCATCGCTTTTTCAGTCTACTCAGTAGTATCAAAGAATTATTCTGCTTTTTCAGATGAAGTATCGTATCTCCCTGTAAAGAAAGACATGGAAGAAGTAGAATATACATCACCCCATAGGGCATCTGCAATAATCTATGAGTAGCTCCCAAAACATTGGGAGGTGAGAAACTAGTTCTGGATGTACTGTAATACCTCTATCTTAAGCTATTTGAGTTGCACCAATTCACAATAGCTCTAACTTTTCATTGGAATGTAACTAATTTCATACATGAATTTTTCACAGACATGCGAACATTTGTGAATATACTGGAAAAACCCACCAAAGTGTTTGTTTAATTTTTCATGTCATTTGTAAATGTTTCTCTCTCTCTCTCTCTCTCTCTCTCTCTCTTCTTCACCTCCTCGCCTTCCTCTCTCTACTCCTCTCCTCCCTCTCTCTCTCTCTCTCTCTCTCTCTCTCTCTCTCTCTCTCTCTCACTGAGATAAGAGAATTTTTACTACATGTTTATGATTATTAATATTTTCAAATATTAATAAGATTAAACTAATACTACTACTAATAATAATAATAATCTTACTATAATGGGCGTTATGTCTGTCCATCCGTCTGGCATTCAATCAAGGCCAAACAGCAGGTCTGATGGGCATGAAACTTGGCAGGGTTATAGTGGGGACCCCTAAGATGGTTTATAATGGGGTTTCATCCTACCTTCACCCCCTCTCCGAAGGGGGTGGGGGTGAGAAGGGATTCCCAGAAACGGAGCTGGTTATACCCGTAATTTAGTTATTTTACGAATTTATTGTACATAATTTTTGTATACATATGTTTGCTAGTAATAGTAATACTAATAATAAAATAGTACGTTATAATATTAATAATGATAACAGAAAACTAGGAAACACATGACAATACACAAAGCACTACACCCAAGAGCAAATATGGACAGACTATGCATAACACGAATAGGAGGAGGGAGAGGACTACCAAGCATAGAGGAATGTGTCAGCATCTAGAGCAGAACACTGGGGCAATATCTGAAAACCGTTGAAAAAGAGTCGCTTAGGAGTGGATGGGAAGCAGGACTGATAAAAGTAGATGAAAACCCAGAAATATACAGACAGGAGAATGACAAACAAAATGAAAGAATAGCACAACTAACCAATGCATGGACAGTACATGAGACAGACTAAAGAACTGTTCAGCGATGAAACATGGCAATGGCTACAGAGGGGAGAACTCAAAAAGGAAACAGAAGGAATCCTAACAGCGGCACAAGATCAAGCCCTAAGAACCAGATATATCCAAAGAATGATAGAGGAAAAAACATCTCACCCATATGCAGGAAGTGCAGTGTGAAAAACAAGACCATAAACCACATAGCAAGCGAATGTCTGGCACTTGCACAGAACCAGTACAAAAAGAGGCATGATTTAGCCAAAAGCCCCCACTGGAGCCTGTGCAAGAAACACCAGGTACTTTGCGGCAATAGGTGGTATGAGGGAGTAATAAAAAATGATCAGGCAAAGATCCTCTGGGACTATGGTATCAGAACAGATAGGGTAATATACACACAAATAGAACAGATATGACATTGAGTGACATATCAGAACAGATAGGGTAATACACGCAAATAGACAGACATGACGTTGATTGACAGAACCAAGAAGACAGAATCACTCATCAACGTCACAATACCATGGGACATCAGAGTAGATGAGAAAGAAAAAATTGATAAGTATCAAAACCTGAAAATAGAAATAAGAAGGATATGGGATATGCCAGTGGAAATTGTACCCATAATCATAGGGACACTAGGCATGATCCCAAGATCCCTGAAAAGGAACCTGAAAAAATTAGATGCAGAAGTAGCTCCAGGACTCGTGCAGAAAAGTGTGCTTCTTGAAACAGTGCACATAGTAAGAATAGTGATGAATTCCCAAGGAGACAGGATGCAACCAAGAACCACACATTATAAAATTACCCAGTTGAACAGGATCACTGTGTTACACACAAAAAGATAATAATAATATAACTAATTACAAAATTTGTATGTGATAGATAGTATTTTAAAGAAACAAAATATCTCTCCTTCATCTTTTAACTTGTTGAAGAGATGCTTGAAGCCAAAGCTGTCAAATATGTCCGTGTGACAAGATAGGGAAGTGTTGCAATTAGCAGGTCAAGTGCCTGTCTCCAGAGCCCCCGTCTTGTTTCAAGCATCCAGGGGCTGCTTTCGAGAACCCAGTGCCGGTTCCTGTGCGCCCCGTACCGACTCCCATACGTTTAGCATATTCTCTTGTGCGCCCAGCAACAGCTTCTGATCTACTGGCACCATTGACCAGGAGCCCAGTACCTTTTCCATCTAACTTCCTCTCTGGAGTACCAAGAGCTATCTGTGGATGCGGAAGATCCCTTTTTTATTTTGAATCTTCATAAGTCTTAGCTAGCCGCAACATGAGATTCTCTTTTTGGGGAGGATGCTCTCGGATTTTCCGACAACTTGGACACTGTTGCCAATCAAGACTTTTGTGGGGTATGGCAGACTGCACATGAGAATGCTCCTATTCTACCTGAAAGTCAACTGAGACAGGAAACTTAACCTGTTTTGGTTGTCTTACCAATTATTAAGAAAATAATCGAACCTTCAATGGTATAAGTCTGAAACAAACTGTTCATAGAGAAAATCTCTTCTTCCTCTGAGTCTGACAGACATCTCGGATATAGGAGGAGGTCCCTTTGGGACCTGGGGATGTCTACAGGATGTAGTGTTTCTTGACTTCAAGCATAATTTATCCCTTTCAGCCATTTATTGGTCAACTTTTTGGAGGTGCTAATCGATATTCGAATCTTACTACTTAAAAGAAGGTAATGTTGAAAATTGCAGTTCCCTCAGGCCATTATCAGTGGCTGGCATGGTACTGAGAGAAAAACAAAAGAGAGGTTCATTCTCTCTTTGATCCCTTTGCCTTGGCATAGGGTATCAAGTTTGTGGAGCATGAGGGTACCTTGTATATGGAGTATACCCACCAGTCTTTATGGATGGGTAGTGGTTTGTGGTCAGTGTAGGTGACAGTTTTGTCTGGTTCAATTTATTGGGACTGCGGCCGGGCAAAGGGGGCTTTTTGACGTACGTCTTGTCAGCGATCGGGCATATCCTCCACTGCAAGGCTCTATTGATGTAGAGGCAATCGTTGGCTCAACTGCCACACCACTACAGATTGAGACTGGTACAACCAGAGGCAGTATTTGACTGCAGTAACTCTCAAATCAAGTATGGTAACGACAAGTATTGTTTCAATACTGACCATCCTGTGTATTTTGAAGTCATTATCACACTTAATATTTTGGAATAGAATATGTCCATTCATCCCACCTCCCATTTAATGTGGGATTCAGCTAAGTAATTACTTGGTAAGTTACTTATATAAAAATGAAATTTTTTATTAATAATTAAATAAAGTTTTATGCTCTATACTTAATAAGTAGTAATTACTGAATCGGAGCCCTCCCTCCTCCCCTCTTTTGGACATAACGGCAAATTCATGATGAAGCCAGTGGCTATTGTCGCTTCCAACCAACCCATGTCAGGACATGTCACCTATGATGCAATGAGAGTGCTTGTGTTGTGCGTGATATTTTGAATTCAGGGTTTGCTGCACTAGAAAATCTAAAGCTAAATGAGTAATTATATATAAAACTTAATTTTATTATGAAAATGTCATTTTTTTTCTGGTGTAAAAGGTGTTATATACAGTATTAAGACCAGTATGAGACTTGGGTAAGTATTTTTGCAAGTTAGTCCTAATAATAACTAATTTAGGTTTCATTCCATGAGTATGTTTGTACATTAGATTTATGATTTGTTATAGGTACTTAACTGGTGATCAGTTAGCCAGTGATTCTTCAACAGAAGCATATGCTCGGGTGTTGCGAATGGGCTGCCGTTGTATTGAGCTTGACTGTTGGGATGGTCCGGATGGCACACCAAATATTTTTCATGGGCATACGCTAACATCAAAGATTTCATTTAATGATGTCATCATTACCATAAGGGATCAAGCTTTTGTTGCATCACAGTAAGTGACCTGAATTTAGTTGTTATAGCATTAGTTACAAGAGTGACATTTACTTACCAATTGTTAAAGTTAGCTTATAATCCCATACTGATAAGTGAGTCGGCATTCAAACAAAAAAAGATTTCATGACTGACCCAGGTGATTATCTAGTATGTCTGTTCACTACCAGGTGTATTTCAAAAGTTTTAGCTCTACAGAATTATCCCTGCTGCCATTGTATGTAGGCACATTTTGGTATTACATGGTTTTGTCTGTTTGCTGCTTTCATGTTAGTGTACATATGTTTTTTCTAGGATGCCTGTCACAGAAATAAAAGCTAAGAACATCAGGTTCTGTAGGAATGATTACTGTGTTGGCAGGATGTTGAATTTTGAGGTAGATAAAGACACTGTGCCAGCTTCAAGGGATAGAGTATGATCTTGAGAATAAAAGTGAGGAGTGTAGCAAATTTTGAAGGACTTTAATGCTGAAGTTCATTAGATATAGGAAGAGAAGGGAAGTAGATATAGACTGCAAAAGCGCAAAAGCAAATAGTTAGGTCAAGTCATAAATTATTTATTTCCCCTCCTTCTCTAGGTCCTTCATCTGTTGTTACATTTATTCTGTGTGTGGCTTTTTCTTCTGCTAATGCTTTAACTAGTATGTACTGAGACTTCCTTTATAGCTTTGCCTTCCACCCTTTTTGGTTCAGGAAAAGCATATTGAGAAGTTAGAACAAGATGTAAAGTTGTAAACTTTTTTTTTTTTTTTTTTTTAGTTAGTAAAAGGTTTGTCTTAATTTATGACACGGAACCATTGGGTCTCCTGGTAATGTGCATAGCCCAAGTCTAGGACTGCCCTGAGACTGAAAAAAGAGTTTGCTGCAGAGAATGGGTCAGTTCTCAGGGAAATGTGATGCTGTGCTTTTCGTCACCTGCCTCTCATTTTTCGGTTTTTCAGTGTTTTCTAGGTTGTTGGGCTTTGCTATATCTTCATTTAGTGGAGGGAAGAGGCCCTGTAGAGAATAGGATAGGTCTCTGTTTTCATAAGTATTTTGGTGCCCATTAACACTTTCCAATCCTGCAGCATGTATAGTGTGCCCATTGAAAAAGGAGTCCTCTGATACTATAGGCATGTATACAATGCCCTCAGTACAATCTGTTATTACTGCATTTAGGCATAGTTATTCCTTTTGTGAATCTAAGCTCCGTTTCCTATGGATTCTCTACTTGAACACTATATTTTCATAACAATTTAACCCCATATAAAACTAAATAAATGAAGTGAATTTTTTGGGGGGCCTGGGTTGATGGTTAGGCTAGGATTTGGCTTTGTTCAGCAACCTCATCCTGGCCTTTGCTCGTGGTAGTGGTCATTCTCCAACAAGCCTGAGCCCTTGTCTCCATACCCATTGTTTTCTTATCGATATGCCGCACCAAAATGCTTCTGTACAGATGGTGATACATTGTAATATCCAGATACCCTTCTATGAGAAAGAATTGCTCATCAAGAATGATGCTGAAGAAATGTTTGAAAATCCAGATAGGGAGGTTATCACCAATTCAGACGACAGCAAAAGGGACAGTGACTCTACTGATTTTGAGTACCAGGTGGGCAAAGACACTAATATTCACTCTGATCATGGAGAAAGGCTTTGTGATCCAGATTTGACATTAGAAGAGAAAATACTGGCAATGATGATGCTAATGATGCAAGTGAAATTGGGTATTTTATTGTTAATATTAATAATCTCAGGAAAATCAAGTTTATTTGTGTCCTATTGAATTTTCCTATTTGTTTTTGTCTTTTCAAATTGTTTTGCTTTATTGCTGATGACATGAACTGTTATGCAAAGCAGAAAATGAATATACATAATATATAAGGTGAAATTATATGGTTAATCTTAACAATATAGGTATATGGTGAGTATGATTATAGCATATTAATCATCCAGATATGTGATGAGATTTCTGTGCTTTTTAGAATAAGATACAACCCTATGAGGTGAACATTTCATCATGAAATGTACTTTTTGTGATACAGGCAGTCCCTGGTTATCGGCAGGGGTTCTGTTCCCAGGGGTGTGTCGATAAGCAAAAAGTTGACCCTCATCATTTATGTGCTCGGTGTCGGGGGTGTGAATGCTCTCGCACCGATCCCTGTGATATTTGTTGTGTGTGGTCGGAGGAGCAGTGGGTGCGATTTGAGGGGAGGAGGAAGCGACGTAAGCCTTCCAGAGAGTCTATGGAAAGTTTTCCGGATACTCCCCTGGTCTCAGACACGTCTTCTTTCCTCCCTCCATCTCAACTCCCGCGTATGGCTCCTTCCCCTTCGGGACGGGGGGTTCTCGCTCCTCCTCTTCGCCCGATCCGTCGAGCGTGGAGGAGGGGGCCAGATACCCGGACATTCAGTTGTACTCAGGGTCTTCCGTTCTCTCAGGGTGGGACTTGTACCCCAGGGGAGAGGTGGACCCCCCCCCCCCCCCCCCCTACTAACCCGACCTTTGCTTTCCCAGGTGTGCCTGCCGCGGGTGACGACCTCGGCCAGGTTTAGTTCTCGCTGGGTCTCCATGGGACACCGAGTGTTCGGGGGCTGCTGCATCACCTGGCGAGTGGCTCTGCTCCGGTAACCACCACTACCACCATCGTCACGACCCCGGGGTATGCCGCCCCTCCTCACCTGGTGTACACTCAACATGTAACCATGGTAACACCTTTAGCTGCTATCCAGGCGCCGCTTCCAGGTATTCTGAGGAGGGTTGTGACTCCGCCGCCCGGGTTCGCCGCTCCCGCCTCAGCCCCCGACTTCCAGTGCCACAAGAGCTCGCCCCTGGACCTGCCGCCAGTACCCAGGATGTTGCTGGCCGCTGCCCCACCTCCTGCCGTACCTGCCGTTCCTGCTGTACCTGCCATACCTGGACCAACCCCTGCCGACGTCGTTCCTACCCGTGGTGTTGCTGCTCCAGTTGCGGGTCCTTCTGGACAGGTGCAGCCGGGCCGTGTTGCTTCAGCAATTGCCCCGGCTCTGTCCTGGATGGAGGACCTGACGACTCTCCTGAGGAAGCTGACAAAGAAGAAGAAGAGGAAGGTGTCTTCATCGTCTTCTTCGTCGTCGTCTGCTGCCGCCTCTTCCCCTTCGACTTCCAAGGCTTCACAGCCAAGAAAGAAGAAGGCCGCCTCCTCCCCCCCTAAGAAGTCTCCTTCGGGAGCTTCTAAGGGCCCGTCTCACTCCGGTGTGACGGGGGGGTCTTCCGCTGGTCCTCCCACTCCTTCGGGAGCTGGGCCCGTCTCTCCTTCCGCAAGGAAGAAGAAGACGGGGACCAGAGGGGTATCGGCTGACACCGGTACCTCCTCACCTGGTGCTAGGGGCTCTGATGCTATGTCAGGTGCAGCCAAAGTCCAGGCTTCTGAGTTCGCTCGACGCCAGGACCGAGGCACGGAGCGGAAGACTGGTGAGAGTCGATCAGGTGACTCCCGCCAGACCAGCGATCGCTCTTGTAGCGATACGTGGGTACCCAGGCTGCGGCCTGAGGCAAGGAAGAAGTTCAGCGGCTTGACGCGCCGTGAGGCTCAGGCCCCGCTCCCACCTCGACAGCGGACTCTGCCGGTCCCCTGACCGCCGCTCCCATCGGGACCGGGCGGGTAGGGGGACCAGCAGCAGCTCCTCCGACGCTCGGGACCGGAGCCGCTGTTCTCGGTCCAGCCGCTCTCCCCCAGAAAGCCGCACGACCAGGCCTGCAGCTCGATCGCCACCGCGGGTTGGCGATGGCCTGCAGCCCCCCAAGCACACCGGTTCTGCTGGTGAGCGAGGGAGGAGCGTCAGGTCTTCCTCTCCAATCCCTTCAACTTCCTCGGGCTATGTCGGGAAGAGCGAGGTGATCCGGAGTGACCCCTCACCTCAAACCCGGTCCATCTTCAGACCTACGTTCCTGGAACATCAAAGGACGTAGCCCTTCGTCAGGAAGTCCAAGCCATGCTGAGCAAGGGAGCTGTGGAGATCGTCAGGTCACTGAGCTTCTACAGCTGTCTTTTCCTGGTGGAGAAGTCTTCGGGGGGCTGGCGCCCGGTGATAGATCTCTCTCCCCTGAACCGATTCGTTCGCCAGTCTCGGTTCACAATGGAGACGGCACGTTCCGTGCTCGACTCCATCAGGGAGAACGACTTCATGCTTTCGGTGGACTTGAAGGACGCGTATTTCCAGATACCCGTTTTTCAATCCTCCAGGAAGTACCTCCACATCATCCTCGACGGGACGATGTATCAATTCAGGGCACTTTGCTTCGGTCTCTCAACTTCCCCACAGGTGTTCATGCGAGTGTTCACTCTGCTTGGGCCCACTCGTCAGGGATACGTCTTTTGAAGTATCTCGACGACTGGTTAGTCCTGGCGAGCTCCTGCTCGCAGTTGCTACGGGACAGGGATCGGCTCCTCGAGTTCTGCCGCAATCTGGGGATCGTGGTGAACTTCGGAAAGTCAGATCTCTAGCCCAAGCAGAGGATGAAGTACCTGGGTGTGCTGATCGACACGATAGCAGGGTGAGTCTTCCCCGCAGACTCGCTGATCAGCAGATTTAGAGAGGCAGCCTACCAGTTACTGTCTCGGCACGAACAGCCAGCTCAACAGTGGCAAGTCGTGATCGGCCACCTGTCGTCACTTGAGAAGTTAGTCCCTCACGGGCGTCTTCACCTGCGGTCTCTCCAGTGGAGACTAAAGGAGAGTTAGTCACAGGCAAGAGACCCACCGTACTTCCCCGTGTCCCTCACGGAGGAGGTGAGGCAGGACCTAGCCTGGTGGCTGGACAACAGGAGCCTCGTAAGAGGAGTGCCTCTCCGCACTCTACCCCCGGAGATGTTGCTGTTTTCAGACGCGTCAACCGAGGGATGGGGCGCACACCTGGAGGAGTTGCTGGCTGCAGGCGTGTGGGATCGTCACGACAAGCACCTTCACATCAACGTCCTGGAGCTCAGGGCAGCGTTTCTCGCTCTCCAAGAGTTCCAGGACCGTCTAATGGGACACTCGGTGATGTTGATGTGCGACAACACCACAGTAGTGGCATACGTCAACAAACAGGGGACCTAGTGTCCCTCCCGTTGCACCAATTGAAGTTGCAGGTGCACGAGTGGGCTATGGCTCACTCAGTAGAGCTGTCAGCCTGCTACATTCCAGGCAAGAGGAATGTATTAGCAGACGAGCTCAGCCGTTGGGATCAGGTGATAGGTACTGAATGGTCCCTACACCCAGACGTGGCAGAAAGGCTCTTCAACCTGTGGGGGCATCCAGTCGTGGATCTGTTCGCCACCCGACACAACAGGAAACTTTAGGTTTTCTACTCGGTTGTGCCGGACCCATGGGCAGCTGCAGAGAACGCTCTTCAACACCCGTGGGACAACCTCTTTGTCTACGCCTTTCCCCCGTTCTGTCTGACTCGGCTGGTCACCCCGAGTCTGGATGATCCTGGTGGCTCCCAAATGGCCTCAGGCCATTTGGTATCCAGACCTGCTGGCTCTGCTTGCGGAAGCACCGAGAAAGATTCTCCCTTGGCACAACCTTCTCGTTCAGCCACACGTGGAACGGTACCACCAGTCAGTCCAATCCCTTCGTCTTCATAGCTGGCTGTTATCCACCATCTCTTGCGAGCGAGAGGCTTTTCTCGCCGAGCTTACGATAACAATGCTGCTACCGAGTGGCCAAAGAATGCCTATACGTAGAGCACGATGGGAGAGATGCTGACCAATAGGAGAACAGGATCTTACGGCAATGACTAGCATCTGGAACCAATGGGAGAGCGGAAGGATGGTGGCGAGTCTACTCTGTTTGCGGCGCACGAGTTTTAAAATTGTTATCGGTGGTCAGGGTGAATCCCGGGACTACAGTAACACCCTTTCGTAACCTGAATTATTTTCGTATGCAGAGGCAAAAAAAAATCTTCGTATTTGCTTTCGTAACTTGAATTTTTCGTAAGTTGGGACTGTATATACATGTATATACATATACATATTGTGACGAAGTGCCAAGTATCTGGTTACTACACTTACCATTCATTAATTGTTACCTCACAACAGCCAGACACCTGAACCCTCATCACAGGTACTAAACGACTGAATACTCTAAAGGCAACAGTGATCCCTTAACAACTTACCTGTATTGCAGAAAATCAGACTAAGTTCATCAAAACAGGTGTGAGGTAATCTTGTAAGTAATCAAAGTAATCAAAGGGCATCACTCCATCAACAACTTTAAAAGTCTAAGTATTTCCCTGATTTCAGAAGTCTAAGTACTTCCCTGGTTCTAAGTCACTTCAAGTTAATGAAGGAAAACAGATCAATTACCACTCTATGTTTCTACCTAACATCATTATAATCAAATGCGAATATACTGGTATAAAAATGAAAACACTTATAAAAATTTTAAATCCAAAAATTTATTTCTGGGTCGACCTGTGTTCGCCGGTGAAAAGGATCCTGCTACTCACTTTTCTAGTATAAACAGGTTCTAAATATATCAGAGAAAAAAGCTAGCATGGTATGCAGAGGTTACTACCCTCGCGTGAGCACCCTAAGGGCATCGGGTATAAAGTACAAGGCGAGTGGAAGCCACTATTCACAGGTCTCCTGCCAATTAGAGGTTTCCTTTCCAAAATCCCTCTCATGGGGAGAGCCGTCGCAACGGCTACTACTTCCCCCCTCGCTACTACTGCTACTACCCGACCCGAGCGCCATATGCAATCCTGTTTTAGAACTGGTGAACCTACGACGCGTTTTTTCTCACTCGTGGTTAATTGTGCATTAAGTGCTTATTTCGTGATGGCTTCTTCCAAGATGACTTCTGCACCAAAGTTGAGTACCCCAATTTCCATTTTTCATAATTTATAAGGTTGCAGGACTTCCCAAATTAGCCTTCGGCCCTGTAAAAAGTGTTGCAGGGAAGTCAGCATCCCCCCGCCATTTTGAAAGCATGAGCAAAAACGCGTGGGAATTAGGTACACATGTTTTAGCTCAAATAGGAATAAATCAAGAGATATTATTTGCATTAAAGGTACCTAATTCATGTGTTCACCTATTATTATTATTAGAAATTAAGTCGTAGAGGTATCGAACGCGCTCATGACATACTCTGGGGTAAGTCTGGGGGCTAGTCAGAGGGCGTTCGAACTATGTTACCCCCTCCTCCAGCTCATGAGTGTGTCCGAGTAATCTTGACATAATATTATTATCATGTTTGATAGGCTACGAGCAGTCTATTATTTAGTAGGGGAGAGAGAGAGAGAGAGAGTTAGAAACTCTTTCTCTCTTCCCAACGTAATTTTGCATGAATTATTATTTTCATAGTAAATATATGCAAATATTTCTATTCATTAATTCACTGAAGACGTGGAAGAGTTGCCACCCATCAGTTCAGCCCAAGTATATTAGTAAGGTAGGCTAACTGTCCTTAACCGTTACTTTTATGCCTCTTTCCCTGACAGAGTTAAAGCTCGTCAGAGGAGATATCAATGATAAGGGAGCCCCCTCTCTCTTTCATTTTATGGGATCTATCCTCCTGGCCAGTCTGAATCTAATAATTCCAGTTTGGTAGGTTTAGTTGAGGGCTACTGTCCGCATATTGATATCCTAGAGGAGATTTAACCTGACGTTCTGAGTCGCTAGCGATCCCGGTTAGTCAGTTAGATCCATATCGGTTATTTTCCCAAAAATATATACAGTAATCCCTCGCTACTTCGCGCCTCAAGTTTCACGCCCTCAGTGCATCGCGGAATTTTCAAAAATATTCATCAAAAATTCAAAATTGAGAAAAAATGGCGTGGGCGCTAGCAGAAGGCAGAGAGAGTACATTAGAACATCAGGTATCAACACGGAAATGGCGCGTAACTCAAAATACACCTCTCTGATTGGCTGGCTATCTCAGCTCTTGAACCTTGCAAGCTGATTGGCCGAGCTGCTGAGACGCGTTAGCCAGCATCCAGCATCCCACCCTGCCGAGCGCCCAGCGAAGGAAGACCGCATTCATTGTTCTCTCGCGCTCGTGTCGCTACTCTTGCCGCGTGAAAGTTTTAGCTGTATTTTTGTGCTTTCTTAGTGCAAAATAGTGCTTGTGACGCCCTTGAAAATGGCTCCTAAACGTCCTACACCCTCTACATCCTCTGGTGAACCCAAGAAGAAGAGAAAAATGATGACGGTGAACGAAAAAGTGAAGTTATTGGACATGCTTAAGGCAGGCAGTAGCTATGTGTCTGTTGCCCGCATGTACAGACTGAATGAGTCAACGGTTCGCTACATAAAAAAAGACTAATTAAAAATCCGTAAAACTGCCTCAATAACGTTCTCCAAGGACACTAAGCGCGTTGTGACTCCTCGTAATAAGAAGATTGTGCAAATGGAGAATGCATTATCAGTGTGGATAACGGACTGTCGGGAAAAGAAGGTTAGTCTCGATACCAACATGATTCGCACAAAAGCCAAAACCCTTTATGATAGCCTCGTTCCTGAAGAGGGATCAAACAAAGATGACGATGATGGTGATGACGACGATGAAGATGATCCTGCCCCACGAGAAAAACGTGGTTTTGTTGCCAGCAAGGGCTGGTTCGAGAAATTCAAGAGGAGGTTTGGCCTTCGCAGCGTTCCGTTGTATGGGGAGGCCGCCTCGGCAGACCAAGAGGCAGCTCATCGTTACGTCGAGGACGAGTTCCCGAAATTAATTAAAGAGGGCGGCTATATCCCGGAGCAGGTGTTTAATATGGATGAAACTGGCCTCTTTTGGAAGAGAATGCCGTCCTGGACGTTCCTTTACAAGGACGAAGTGAAGAAGCCAGGGTTCAAGGCCCACAAAGATAGAGTCACTCTGCTCATGTGCGGGAATGCTGCAGGCTTCATGCTCAAGCCCGGCTTAATTTACAAGTCACTGAATCCTCGTGCTTTGAAAAACAAAAACAAAGCCTTGCTGCCCGTCTACTGGATGAGTAATAAGAAGGCATGGATAACTAAAGCCCTCACACTCGACTGGTTCGTGAACTGCTTTATCCCGCAGGTGAAGTTATACCTCGCGGAAAATGGGCTGCCCTTTAAGGTCCTCCTCTTGATGGACTGT
This sequence comes from Macrobrachium nipponense, assembly GCF_015104395.2. Lineage (NCBI taxonomy): Eukaryota > Metazoa > Arthropoda > Malacostraca > Decapoda > Palaemonidae > Macrobrachium > Macrobrachium nipponense. The sequence continues at coordinate 96,324,104 of NC_087201.1, read as the reverse complement.
GCAGGAGGACATGCAACGGACCTGCATTATGATGGGGTTCAAGTGGAGTTCCTGCCGCCCAACACCACTTCCCTCATCCAACCAATGGATCAGGGGGTCATTCGGGCCTTCAAGGCCCTCTACACGAGGTCCACGATGGAGGGCCTCATCTCCTCCATCGACGAAGGCGACGATGACTTCAGCCTCAAGAAATATTGGCGGGAGTACAACATTGCGACGTGCCTGGCTAACATTCAGAACGCTCTTAAGGAGATGAAACAGCAAACACTGAATGCAAGTTGGAGAAAATTGTGGCCAGACGTCGTTCATGATTATGAGGGATTTACGCCAGACGAAGTTCATCACTCCGCCGTAGATAAGGCTGTGAGGCTGGCGCGGTTGGTAGCCAACGAAGTTTTCTCCGACATGACGGCAGAAGATGTAAACTCACTGATCGACTGCCACTCAGAGCCCCTAACCGTCGAGGACCTCGTTGAAATGACAAGATTGGCGAGTGAGGAAGAAGAGGCAGCCGACGACGACGAACCTGAGCAACGTGGCCTTACATTGGAAAATCTGCAAGAGCTCTGCAACATGGCACGGGCTATGCAACAAAGGGCGCAAGAAATCGATGACAACATGGTCAGAGCCATCGAATTCAGTAACCGTATTGACGGTGTTATGGCGTTGTACAAGGGCATCTTTGCTCAGATGAAAAAAACAACGTCAACAACTTCCCATCACGATGTTCCTGGTGCGCCGAAAACCTCCTGCAGAAGTGTCGGATACTACTCCTGCTGTCTCTCCGGCTTCCTACCGAGACACTACGTTGCCTCCTGCTGTTTCTCCAGCTCTATCAGAAGCTGCCGTCGGTGATCCACCACCTCTAACAACTGACGATGAGGCGTCACCTGAGGAGCAGTAAAGCTCTCATTAACCTGTGCAGTATAAATCATCTTCATCTTCACCTCCATCATACTGCACAGGTGTTTCATCATCATTTATCAAGATCATCATCAATGATAGAGGTGAGTTATGTATCTTGTTATAAGAATATACAGTTATTATTTAACATATACATGTATACATGTACAAAAAAAAAATTTACGTATACTTACTACGCATTTAAAAAATAGGGGGGACCCTACTTCGCTGTTTTTCACTTATCACGATCGGTTCTGGTCCCCATTAATAGCGATAGGTGAGGGATTACTGTATATATAAAAACCCCTTGCAACTCTTCCATAGTGCCTCGTTATCAAGTATGTATGTATACCCACTATTGTCATTTTGCAATACTGTATTACTGTACCGTAAAAGGTCTGGTTAACATTCGTCTTGGCCTAGCCTTCTTCGGTTTAACCCTTAATAGTAGGCTATGCCTCTCGATCGAGGGCCACCCCAACCGGTTGCTGTACCAACCACGACGGGCCATGGGCCCAGTCACACTACCACCCCTACAGTGGTAGCCTACACAACCGCTAATAGGTAGCCACCTCTGATCGGGCAGGTGGCCAGACGTTCTCGACCGACCACTCCCCCTCCCATAGCAACTCCCCCCTCACCCCTACCCACTACTAGGCTCGGCCCAGCCGAACCGTTGTAACTCGTGGTACTAGTACTCTTAGTGAGGAACGGCTGCTTGAGTTTCACATAAGTGGATGGAGGGGGACGAGTGTGGGGGGTGTGAGGGGTATTACAGTTCCGAGCTTATAGTCCCCCGGCCCCGCTGGATGACGGACATAGCTTCGGGTAGTACATATGTTGCTCCGCCGCTCTGTTGTCTCTTTCTTCGGCTCCTCTAACCGTGGCATTGGGGCAGGAGGCTTGCTCCCACCCCCCCTCAGTAGAGGTAGGCAACGTCAGATATGGAATTACCTTCCCCTGATCCGCCACCTCCGTCTGCTCCACAGCCAGTGGCTAGGACGAAGAGAAACAAGACTTCAAGTGAGCTAAGCCTTGAGGGATCGTACAGTGAACAGCTCCGGACCCTTGCGGTGCCGACGGAGAGTGATTCACCCTCACATCCGCCACCGGAGTCTTGCATTAAACCTGCCATAGCTCAGTTCTCATTCTTTGGAGATCATGTAGGTGCTTACGTTCATACGTAGCCTTCCGGTCCGGCCAGCCTTACAGAGTTGAGGTCTGTCCTCCTTATAGTCCGGCGGATATCGGATCTCAAGTATTAGACCTACATAGAATCCAAGAGCGGGATCGAGAGCAGGCAGTTAGTTATTAAATAAAAAGTTAATCAGTGAATTGAATATATTAATGAGTAAGTCTTGAACTTTATCTAGTTTAAGTTGCATACCCTCACCGGAGCAGCTCTGGCCCTCCTTGAGGCTGATACTCATTAATAATTACTATTACAGAAGGTGCGCTGCCAGTCGCCGGGTTGCTCCGCCTCCCTCAGTGAGACCGTGGGGCACGAGGTGTGCCACTCCTGAGCGAACTGCTCCGTCCCCTTTGTAGGTGAGGAGGGGCAGCTTCCATACATGGTTTGGCACCCAGAGGCGTGTACCATCTGTTATGAGATGGTGATGCTTCTTATGAATGAGCAGGTAAGCATCTTAACCCCCCTTTTTCATGATGAAAATTGTAATAAACCGTGTAACAATATTGTTTAACAAACTGGTTTCCTATGTCGGGAAGGTTAATTCCCCTTCCTCCCCGACAGACGGCTGAGGAGGCCCGCCAGAACGCCAAGACGGACCTGAATCACTGGGTCTCCGGGTACGGGAGGAACGCGCCATTGGGTCACCCCTACATCTTGGACGCCAGCCTGGGAACCCTTTTGTTCTAGGGGTCCCCTTCTGTGTCAGTCCAGCCATGTCTGGCGGCTCCGATCATCAACGCCATCCGAGCGGAGACGACCCCCCTGCCGGACGACCAAGAGGATTTGATGGCAGATGTGGCTGCCATCAACATCCACACAGAACCCATGGCCCTGGGAGAGCAGGTAAGTGGCGAGGTAAGTGAGGCAGGTAGTCTCCTTAGCCCAACTCCTTCTTCTACCTCTTCTTTCTGGGGCTTCTCTTGTCGGCGGCGACTGAGTCTTCTCCGGCCCCAAGGCCGTCGACATCTTATGACAAGTCGCCTGCTGCCAAGGGTTCTCTCCCTTCAAAGGGATCGAGATCGAAGTCCACCAAACCCAAGGCGACAGAGTCCGGCGTAGACCATGAACTGCTCGCTAACCTTCTATTGACGAGGGTTAGGGAAGCAGTAGACGAGAGGTTCGAGTCGTTGCGACGCGCCTCCGGATCTGAGGTCTCCGGCCAGTCAGTTTCTGACATGGTGGCCGAGCAGATCAAACCCTTACAGGAAATGATGACCGGATTTCTCCACTCCGGATCTCTGGCGCTGGCTGTGGCAGTGCCGGATGCTTCCAAACTCCCACCCTTCCACAAAAATAATCCGTGGTGGCTTGCTATGCATGCCCCATACATAGATGGGAAATTAACTATTGAAGGGTGCGGGACTCGGCCACTGGAAGACTTCGAGCTTTTCCCGAAAGGTCTCCACTTCCCCTTCCCTGGGTTCGTCAGACTAGCAGAGCACGCGCTAGTTAGAGTGGACAAGGTCCCAAAGGAGACTGTGATCTTCCCAAGTGACCAAGCCCAAGCTGTCTGAGCACGCACCATAGCCGAATGGGAGTGCGTCAATACCAGGTTAACGCCTCACAAGGGCACATATACGATGTTCGTGACACCGGATCGAGTCCCATCGCCCTGTACCGACAAGGTGGCGGAGTTAACTCTCCAAGCCATGGCAGAGGATAAACCTTTCCCAGCTTTAAAAGGGACAGAGGCTACCTCCCTTCCCCTCCCTGTTAGTAGAGAATTTTGGAACGAAGCCCCAGCCACGTTTACGGCAGGTAAACTGGACGCGGACTGTGCCTCCACCTTATTCTCCGACAAGCTGCCTAAACTTCTGGAGAACCTGATAAAGACAGAATTTGAGGCTAGGTCGATACTAGCAAGGTCTATCAACTCCGTCACCTCAGCGGAGTTGGTAGCCACGACCTATAGGGACGAACAGGTATTCCAGGTCTTGACGAAAAGTCTATTACAGACTTTCCAGTCAGACCTATATGATTTTGGAATAGCAAGACGAGCTTACAGGAAATACGTCCTGGCGGAGGCTTCCATCAGGTATGAATCCAACAGGTTGATAAAGGCGTCAATCTGGGGAGAGAACCTGTTTCCTCAGGTAGAGGTAGACAATATCTTGTGGGAAACCTCTAGAGCCAACCAGAGCCTCCGGGTCCGGTGGAGACTTCCCTTCAAACGGAAGTTTGAAGCACCCGGACATCAAGCTAGGGGCAAGAAGAGGCCGCGGAGGTACAATCTCTATAAGCCCTCTAGACCTCAGACGATTGTTCAGGCAGTCCCAATATCCCAAGTTGGGAAGCCCTCAACATTGAAGGCTCAGCCACAGCAGCAGTTTGTTCTGCTACAGACTCCGCCGGCCCAGCAACCCTCAACCTCCACAGCCATCATGACCTCCCCCGCCTTTAACCCCGCCTATGAAGCTAGGGAATCATTTTGTAGCTACAATAGGCATGTGGGTAGCAGTAGAGCCAGAGGCAGCTCCCGGCTACGGAGCGGCTCAAGGGGTAGAGGATTCCGAGGAGGAAGAGGGTACAAACCTGCAGCCAACCAGTGAGAGACCGCAGGTAGGAGGGAGATTATATCTCTTTCGAGACCATTGGACCTTCAGTCCATGGCCGCACAGTATACAGTGGACCCCCCGTATTCGCGTTCTCCGGATTCGCCGACTCACACATTCGCGGATTTCTCTCTGGAACGTTTCCCTGCATTATTTGCGGAAAATTCGCATTATTTTTCTATGAGAAATATCCACAAATTCCTGGTTTTTGTTATCAATTTCATCATAAAATGCACTTTTTGTGATAAAACTATTAAAAAAACCAAGTATGAAAATTTGTAGTGGTTTTTCTTAAGTTTTAACTAACAAAATAGCCTGTTTTTAGCGTTTTTATAGGGGTTCCAAACATTCGCGGATTCTAACTATTCGCGGGGGGGGTCTGGTACGCATCCCCCGTGAATACGGGGGGACCACTGTAATCTCCAAGGGCCTGGGATGGAAATGGAAGAAAGAGCCCCCACCACCAATAAACTTCTTCCAGATCCCAACAGCGGACCTGGTAGAATATACCAAAGATCTCCTACAAAAGAAGGCCATAAAGAAAGTAAGGAGACTAAGATTTCAAGGATGTCTGTTCACTGTTCCAAAGAAGGACTCAGACAAAAGAAGAGTGATTCTGGACTTGTCAAGGCTCAATTCATACATTCTTTGCGACAAGTTCCGTATGGCGACGGTCTCGCAGGTGCGGACCTTACTTCCCCGTGGGGCCGTCACCACCTCTATAGATCTTACAGACGCTTAGTATCATGTTCCGATAGCAAGGAACTTCTCTCCATACCTAGGCTTCAGGCTAGGGAACAAAGCTTACTTATTCTGAGTCATGCCGTTCGGGCTCAACATAGCGCCCAGAATATTCACCAAGCTAGGAGAGACGATAGTCCAAGAACCAAGAACCAAGGGGATAATGTTGGTAGCCTACCTGGACGACTGGCTCATTTGGGCAGCCAGCATCGAGGAATGCCGCAGGTCGACAGCCAAAGTAATAGAACTCTTGGAGTTTCTGGGATTCCAGATAAACAAGGAGAAATCACGGCTGGAACCGGCTTCCCACTTTGAATGGTTGGGAATCCAATGGGACCTAATAAAACACAAACTATTCCTTCCACCCAGGAAGGCCAAGCAGATAGCTGCGGCTACAAAACAGTTCCTCTGGAACAAAAAGGCCTCTCATCGTACCCAAGAGAGAATCCTCGGTTCACTACAGTTTGCATCAATAACAGACGTCCTACTAAGAGCCAGATTGAAGGATATCCATCGAGTCTGGAGGAAGAGAGCCAACATCAATCTCAGAGACAAGATCTCGGCAATTCCACCCATCCTAGTAAAGAGGCTTCGCCCATGGACGAAGCACAAGAACCTAACCAAGGCAGTACCACAGCAATTCCCTCCGCCGTCTTTGACAATTCATACAAACGCGTCACTGAGTGGCAGGGGGGGATACTCTCAGTACAAGAAGGTTCAAGGGATATGGTCGAATACGTTCCGCCAGTTCCATATCAATGTGCTAGAAGCTATGGCAGTTTTCCTAACCTTAAAGCGACTAACTCCGGCCAGGAACAGCCATGTGAGGATAGTCTTGGGCAGCCTAGTGGTGGTACACTGCATAAACAGGGGAGGTTCCAGGTCAAGCAAGCCGAATCACGTGCTGATTGCAATATTTGCTTTGGCAGCGAAGAGTCATTGGCACCTGTCAGCAATCCATCTGGTAGGAGTCAAGAATGTGATCGCGGACACACTTTCCAGTACTACTCCACTAGAATCAGAGTGGTCCCTGGACAAGAATTCATTCCAGTGGATTTACAATCAAATCCCGGACCTTCAAGTAGACTTATTCGCAACAGAATCCAACCACAAGCTGCCATGCTATGTGGCTCCCAACCTGGACCATAGGTTGAAACAACTGGCAGAACATTTATCTATTCCCTCCGGTGAATCTTCTGATGAAGGTCTTACACAAGCTACGATCCTTTGCAGGACAGGTAGCATTAGTGGCTCCCAATTGGCCGAAAAGCAACTGGTTTCCGCTTCTTCTAGAACTGAAGCTCCAACCCAAACGGATCCCTCGCCCGGAACTGACACAGACAGTACAAACTCAAACTGTCAGCTTCCTCAAGAATTCTGAAAGCCTTACTTTATGAACTTCATGAAGTTTGCAGCCCAAAAGGATGCGAGTATTGATCCGTGTAACTTTGTATTTATAGAATCAGATAAAAGAGATTCAACTCTCAGGCAATATGATTCGGCTGTTAAAAAATTGACCAAATTCCTATAGGAATCAGGAGCCCACAAAATGACCACAAATCTGGCAATTTCGTTCTTTAGAACTCCATTTGAGAAAGGCCTAGCCGCCTGTACTGTTACAACAATCAAGTCAGCTTTGAAGAAAATTTTTCAGGTCGGCTTCAGTATTAATTTGTCGGATGCATACTTCTCCTCCATTCCGAGAGCATGTGCACGCCTAAGACCAACTGTCCGCCCACAAAAGGTCACTTGGTTCTTGAATGATGTACTTAAATTGGCTTCAGACACTAATAATGAATCATGCTCATATATAACCCTCCTAAGAAAAACTTTATTCTTAATGGGTATGGCCTCAGGTGCCAGAATATCTGAACTTTCAGCTCTCTCACAAAATCCAGACCACATAGATTTCCTCCCGTCAGGGGAAGTACTACTATCCCCAGACCGGAACTTCCTGGCTAAGAATGAGGACCCACATAATAGATGTACTCCATGGAAAGTCATCCCTTTGACACAGGACACATCATTGTGCCCTGTCACTACCCTTAGATCCTTTTTAGCCAGAACCTCCGCAACATTGTCAGGTCCTCTTTTCTTTAGAGAAAAAGATGGCACAATCTCTCTGAAAGGTATTAGACAACAAATACTCTACTTTATTAAACAAGCCAACCCGGATTCAATCCCACATGTCCATGATATCCGGGCAGTGGCTACCTCTATTATTACTTTCAAAATATAAATTTTGAGGACCTGAAGAAGTATACGGGTTGGAAATCCCCAGTAGTTTTTAAGCGCCACTATTTGAAGAATCTAGAAGCTCTTAAATTCCCAGAAATTGCTGCAGGGAGCATAGTCTCCCCCGAATAATGAATCCTATCAGTCTTCTCCTTACCCCTTTCTCCTCCCTAATACTCTCTCCTTTCTACCTGCCTCGCTCGTACTCCCCACCATACCTCTCTCCTCTGGGTTGAGAGGGCTTGGGCGTCATCCTGCCACCAAATCTTGTACATAAAATATTTGGTTCCGGATTGTTTTATAGACCGGGCTGTACATATTCTGGAAATGTGATATTACCTTACAGGATACCCTGTCAATTATATGATATCTTTAGGCTATTACTAATTCTAAGTCATAGTTTAAGTCTTAGCATAGTAGTAAGTAAGTAAGTTTAAGTTTAAATGGATCTATTGTAAATATTAAGTGAGTAAATTTAAGCTAAAATGAACCCCAGGTTTCATTAACTCCTCCTTATAAAATTACTTGGTATTTAGTAGGCTTGGATGGACATTCTATGGTAACTTTTCACCGGCAAACAGAGTTCGACCCAGAAAAGGGATTTTGACGAAGGAAAAATCTATTTCTGGGGAGAGACCTGTGTTGCCCGGTGAACCCACCCATACACCAATCCAAGCCAAAATGTCTAAAAATTCAGGATTACAGATGGCGCTCGGGTCGGGTAGTAGCAGTGGTAGCGAGGGGGGAAGTAGTAGCCGTTGCGACGGCTCTCCCCATGAGAGGGATTTTGGAAAGGAAACCTCTAATTGGCAGGAGACCTGTGAATAGTGGCTTCCACTCGCCTTGTACTTTATATCCGACACCCTTAGGGTGCTCGCGCGAGGGTAGTAACCTCAGCATACCATGTTAGCTTTTTTCTCTGGTATATTTGGAACCTATTTATACTAGAAAAGTGAGTAGCAAGATCCTTTTCACCGGGCGACATAGGTCTCTCCCCAGAAATAGATTTTTCCTTCGTCAAAATCCCTTTTTTCATAACTTACAAACCTTCGGTCTTAACATTAAGATAAATACTCAGTGCCAGCTGGAAACCGGTAAAGTTTAAAATAATTGTGTATGCAAGGGACTATTGGCATCTGTGCTTGGTCACGAGACATGTGGAGCCACCCACATATCCCTCATTAACTCGTGACCCCGTTAGTTATTTTCTTACCGCCTTTTAGAGAGGACGTGCTTTGCTCCGTCCTTTTAAAGCCGATTTAGTTTGCCCCCTGTTGTTTTCAATTTGTTGTTTGGAATTCCCGGGTATGTGAACATGAAGCCTTCTCATGCTGCGAGTCTTCCTGGATATCACAAGAAGCAGATAAACACCCTGATATTTTCTTCGACGATTTCGACGTCGAGGTACTCATCGTTTAGTAAGTCGTAGGTGAAGAAAGAAACTCTTAAGGTACGGATAATTCGTTAGCTGTGTTTTGGAATATCGCATATTCATATGGATTGCCTGTAATCCAAAGCTTTGATGTATCTGGATGTGCTTTGGGAAGTAATTATGACTAATTGTGCTCCTTTCCCTGCGGGGAGAGGTGTGCATCGCTGTCTTGTTTTCGTTCCAGATACGTGGGTAGAGAGGATGCAGGTGTGAGGTCGGCATTAGGCTTATCAAGAGCTTTCACATCCCCCCCGCAAATATGGGGTACACATCCCCCCGCAAATATGAGATGAACACTGTATTATTAGGTACAGGGAAGTAAAGCATAACTTTTTAAAAGAGCCAAGCAAGAGATGCATATTCATTGTTTGTATTTTATGAGGGTCTCTCGGTGCATGTTCATTGTTTGTATTTTATGAGGGTCTCTCGGTGCTTAGGCTAAGAAGCTGATAACCAGACAACAGTGCTATAAACCCTATTGATGGTAAACTCCGGTTATGAATATATTGGACAAGTGCCATTAAACTGAAATGCCAGTAACTGATCCCAACAGTAACCATGGGCTGTCTGTATTTGTTCATAAGTATACTGTTGGTTTTAGTGTGGTTTTGCAAAGAAAGGAATATTAGAAAAAACATGTACAGTGGTACCTCGAGATACGAAAGGCTTAACTTATGAAAAACTCGAGATACGAAAGCCAACACGAAAAATTTAACAGCTCTACATACGAAAAGTTTTCAAGATACGAAAGGTTTCTGAAAGTCCGAGATTCACCCGGATAACAATTTTGAAAATCGCGCCGCGCGCCGCCATCTTAGTATGCTAGTAGACTCACCACCATCCTCCTGCTCTCCCATTGGTTCCTGTTGCTAGTCGCGGCCATGAAATCCTTCTCTCCTATTGGCCAGCGTCCCTCCCATCATGCATCTACTATGTACACGTGGTGGCGTGGCTCGGCCACTCAGTATCAGCATCGTTATAGTACGCACGCGGTATTCGTTTTCGGGATCGTCAATGTGTACGTAATACTAATATTTAAAAAAAAAAAGTGACCAAGATCTCTCACATGGGATAAGTGATCAAGGTCTCTCATGGGATAACTGGAAACTTTGCAAGGTTGGTAGAATCTCCACTCCCTGCTGAACAGAGGGTGTAGACCAATCATTTACAACATGCATACTAGTATGTAGTGTACGTATAATCAAGGCACTTCAGTTTATGTTGAAGGTCAGCAGCCGAACATTCAGTACCCAAATCAGTTGCAGAGACAGCATTTGGTTGAACAGGGTTTTGATGGACACCAGGGCCAACAGAGTCATGAGGTGCAAAAAAAGAAAGTTTAAATTCTGTTAAAAAAAAAACCTACGTAAAGTAAAAAAAGTAAAAAAAAGAAAAAAAAACGGCAGAAATTAAAGCAGCTTTTCATAAAGTGCAATCATTTATAGAAGACACCCCCCGAAAAGGCTCACACAGGAACGTTGTGAAAAAGTACGTAGGCAGAAGCAATCTTCCTTGGATAGTTACGTTGTAGTACGTATGTATTTTTTTTAAAGTGTACGTACGTACATATTACATAAAAAAAAATAAAACGGCAGAAATTAAAGCCGCTTTTCATAAAGTGCAATCATTTGTAGAAGACACCCCCCGAAAAGGCTCACACAGGAACATTGTGAAAAAGTACGTAGGCAGAAGCAATCTTCCTTGGATAGTTACGTATGTACGTAGCCTCACTCGAAAGGTAAGCTTCCACATTTTACGTTACAGTAATAATATTTCTTGTACACTAATATACACTTTATTTACAGGTTTTGCATTTTTTAAAAATAATTTAGGTATTGAATGGTCCAAATTGTTGTAGTATTTCATTGTTTATAGGTCAATTTAGCTTTATTATGAAATTTACTGGGGTGTTTTTGGAGGGCTTGGAACGGATTAGCCATTTTACATGTAAAATGTGGTCCAAGATACGAAAACCTCATGATACGAAGGGCGCCTCGGAACGGATTAATTTCGTATCTCGAGGTACTACTGTACTACATATAATCCAAAAAAGTTACTGCATCTTCGATCTCAGTAAATTTACATAAATACTTTACAACAAGTATATTCAGAATTTGTTACTGATTTTAGTTCTTATTGTGTGAGCTGTAATTATAATTTCACAAAATAAAATAAGATAAATTATCAGAAAAAAAAAAAGATGTATAACTTGGTAAAACTTACAATTGTCTCGTAAAAGTGGCCCAAAAAGGGGTTATAAATAGTCACTTTCAATTTCTCATAAATGGTAGGGAGAATTTGTTGGAATTTTTTCCCTTACACCATGTGCATTTGCATGTGTTCCTCTTTCCATTGATGTGTTTTTTCTAAAATTGGTCAACCTCAAAGTTTGGCTAGGTCTAGGGTACTACATTTTTTTTTTTTTTTTTTTTTTTTTTTTTTTTTTTTTTTTTTATCCTGGCTCTTAAGGGCTCATGCAGCAAAGTAGAGGGGCAGTTTGGTTATTGCTGCTCATACCTTAAGTATGGAGAATGACAGCCAAGAACAGTAAAGCCTTCAGTCTGCTATTAGTAGCAAATAAAGTCTACTGAACCTAAGAAAGAACAATCTTTTAGGCTCTGTTTTAAATCCAAGATTTTGATATTTTGAGATGATGAAGTTACATTTATTGTTTAGGAGCATACCTCTATATCATAAAGGTATTTAATTATAATTGATTGTCATTATTGGGGCTTTTGAACCCAGGCACGGGTCCCTCTATGCAGTTTTCATTTCATTCTTACTGAACTGCAATAGTTCACTCTGCAGAGCTGTTCTTTGCTGCACACTTACAAGAACCTTGCTCTTGGAATTGAATCCAACTTCAGGCAAAAGTAAGATCCATGAAGGTTCCAGATCATGTAAGAATGTTTTGGGCCTCATGCAAGTAGTTCTTAGTGGGCAGGCAAGGAGAATTCTGATGAGCTAAAACATTCAAAATCCACTTGGCGAATAAACGTGTTAGTCATTGTCTTTTGAATGCCGATTCGCTTATCGGCATGGAGATATAAGCTATGTATCTTTAACAGTAAGTAATTGTACATATAATGTTCAATTTTATTTTGAAAATTTAAATGTTTGCTTCTTAAGACTTTCACCATGACTTTTTCAAAAATCTTTAACAGTAAGTAATTGTACATATAATGTTCAATTTTATTTTGAAAATTTAAATGTTTGCTTCTTAAGACTTTCACCATGACTTTTTCAAAAATCTTTAACAGTAAGTAATTGTACATATATTGTTCAATTTTATTTTGAAAATTTAAATGTTTGCTTCTTAAGACTTTCACCATGACTTTTTCAAAAATCCTTTTTGAGCTTCTGTATTGCATTATCAATAGAAGGGTTCAAGCAAGCAAGAATGGCAGCAGTAGAGACATGTTTATAATTTTTTACTGCTTCAAAATAGTCAGTTGTGTAGATTTGACAAATTAACTATCAAGAAAGGATTTCAAACAGGTTGTCTTGATTGCAAAATCAAATGTAGTATCACTGTTTACTATGCTTAGAAGTTATAATATTCAGCATATTAAATTAACCGTATTATAGTGTTTTATTGTTTACAGGTATATCAGTTGTAGAATCTGATATCAAATTGGGTTATATGACCTGATATGTAATTAATTCAGTTTCTCAAATGAGCCTAACTCCTCTTGCTTTAGAAAGCAGCTGTGCTTTGACATAATTCCCATTGTTTTAGATGCTTTGTTTGGTTTTATATTTTGGGCATTTTTTTATTTGTTCCTCATGCACCCAGTTTCCTCTTCTCTTCTCTCTCTATTTTCATTGTAGGTGTAATTCTGCTTTGACTTGAGGCTGCCATTTTCTTCACAGTGTATGCAACACAAGGATATTTACAAGACTTTTTGGCTTCTGACTGCTTTTCCTTGTAAATTTTCATCCATTCTCTTTTGGGACTTCACACCTAGATGTCATAAGGGGTGCCAACGCCATAAGGCCCCATTATACCGTAAATTACTTTTTCTACCTTGATTAAAGAGATTTGCATCAGAGTTTTACCACTTATTCTACTACTAATGATGACAATTCTCTCATGGGGAAATGTAGAAATTCAACCTTTTAAGTTTATTGGTTTTGCAGTTGAAAAAAATCATGACATCACTTTTCAAAATTAACATGTAAAAATAGATGTTGCATAGAAAAGTAATTTTTCCAATGCCAAAATAAATATACGTAATATAGTTATATTATGCTTTGTAAATGTTTCACTGAATTTGGTTCAGTCTTGGAGAAATAAGCTTCTAGTTTTGAGAATCTGGAAATCTAGAGCAAGTTGTCCATGTTAATGGGAGGGGCCCATCCCTGGCAGCATGCTGTAAGCTGAAAATTTCCATAACCTGAAGCATTATAATTATAGTGGGAATAAATAGCTTACAGCACCGTTAACAGTGCCATTACCATTGTAAGTCCGGAATTACATAACCTGGGGATTGCCTGTAACCCATTTTCTCTAACACTTCTCCTAGAGAGAATGAGATATTTTAGTGGGTGACATATTTTTTGATAAATTTTTTCCACTTGATTTACATGCTTTTTTACAATTTTTTGTTCATATTGCCATACATGTGATTAACAGAATTGTCCACGAACCCCACTAAAAATTTTTTTTAGCAATATATCTTCAAGATACGTTTATCTACACAAAACATCCAAAACAGTGTATAAATCAAACTTCACCCTATCCAGGATAATTTTTAGACTTTTATTTTTATAATTTGTCATTCAGTGCCATACAAGCGATGAACAAAATTGTCTGTGAACCAATCTGAAAATTATTTTAGTAATAACAGTGCACTATAACTTGAACCTTATCCTGCATTATTCAAACAGGCGTTTTTTACTAGTCTTTTGTGTCAGAGGTCTAGATAAACTAATCCTTTATAGTAATGATTTTACAATTTTTGATTTAAAATGTCGTACAAGCTATGAACAAAATTGTCAATAAACCATTAAAATTTTTTTTTTTTTTGTAGCATTATCACTTCTAGATATGTTTATTTAGACATTAAACAGTTCAAAACTGTTAAACACTGAAATTCAATAATTCCTTGAAATTCAGTCATCAGCACACTCCTTAGCTTCTTCAACTGTGCCATGCTCTAATTTCCAGTTCTTATTTAAAAGATAATTGCTGAGTCCTGTGAGAGCTGTGAGATGTTCACGCCCTGATTAAACTGGTTTATTTTGAATTTTTAAATTGATTACGTTTTGTACCTTTCTTGAAATTTGTTGTCTATGTATGCATGTACTTTGTTCATTTACTAGTTTATATTGATAACTTGGTGATTTTTTGCAATCTCTCTTTTTAAGTATTATTCCAGTAAGCTTTCCTCCCTCATGTATGACAGTTTTGTAACTAGTACTATCATAGATATTCTTTGGTTTTTACTTAAATGAATATCGTCTTCTTATTTTTTGGTGATCTCGGGTCATCTCGGGAATTTTAATTATTTGGAATGAATCTTACCTACTGTTAGTTAGCTTATATCTTCAAGCCAAAAGGTGTGATCAGCATTCAAAGTAAACAAAAGAGCAATACTTTGCTGACCTGCAAGGACTGTGGTATGAAATGACAGTAATAATTTTGACTATATCTGGCTGATTTTTTCCTGTACGGTGTTGTGTTTGTTTTCTGTTTTTGCATTGTCATGTACAGCAACCAGAGATAGAAGCATTAGGCTATATAGGAATGAGTTTTGTGTAAACCGAATGTTTGAGTTGTGCATAATGGTCAGACTGTATGTGTGTGGCTACCTGTAGGGACATGAAGAAAGTGATGAGTGGTCTGATGAGAAGATGAGTAATTTTCTGGAGGTTTGGAAGATGCAAGAGGCTGATAGATTACATAGACAGTTTGTTATGGCTGACCATAAGTATACTCAATCTTTACCTTCTTCTACTGTTGCTTCTTCTCCTCCTCCTCCATATCCTGATAGGTTGCTTCCTCTGTCTCTCCTTCTGCCCTGCCTTCTTATGTTCCTTATGTGGTTCAAGAGAAAAAATGATAGGTAAATTGAGGAATATTCTTCTTTTATCTGTTGGACATTGAAGACATTGACTGTAGATATTATGGGTGAAGATTGTGGTCTCTCCACCCCCCAGTGGTCTACCTTTTTCAGCTTTCCCTGCAAAAGAGGTGTCAGGGAGTCTGTTTTTTTATAGCTTTCCCTCTGGACTGCCCTGCATTATTTGGTTATCACCACTGACAGGGAACCAAGGTGTGTTTTGGGGACAAGGTCTGTGCGATCACCACCTCGCTCGGATGTGACACGTTCTCCGAAGGATTTATTGGGTGGAGTTTAGCGCTCGCTTTTTTCAGCTCGTGTTATCCTTTTTTGAAGAGATTGATAGTGATCTTGGTGTTGAGTTTTGGGAGCTTGAAGGTATTACTCATTGGTGTATAGGAGTGCATTTTCTTATTATCAGATAATACATAGTTGTCTTCAGTTTTGGACTGTTGGTTATGGGCTTTCAATTTAAGCACAGGAATCACCAGCCTCCATGAGATAGTCCTTTTTCCTGTAAAGATGTTCTAACAAGTCTCGACACAAGGGCTTTACACTCTGGAGCTCCAATGTCTGGCAACAGTAGCACTTTCCAGAAAGGATCACCTAACAGGCTTGAATTTCTGGGTTCGACCTGTGTCGGCCGGTGAAATGTCTCTGTAGCACACATTTCTAGGCGTAAATAGATGCTAAATATATCAGAGAAAAAGCTAAATGGAATGCTGAAGTTACTACCTTCAGCTCGCTCACCCATAGGGTGTCGGTATAAACACAAGGGCGAGTGGAAGCCACTACCACAGGAATTCTGCCAATTAGAAGACTCCTCTCAAAACCCCTCTCTAGGAGGTGCCGTTAAAACGACTACTTAATGTCTACCTTCCACTCGCTTCTACTACAACCCGCCCGAAGGCTTCATTCCTGTATTAGCACGCTTCAGTGTCCGCACATGCTTTTTTCGCTGTCCTCTTCGAGTGTTTTTTTTTGGCGAAGCATGTCTGCCCCAGAGCCCCAAGCTTCTTCATCTAAGTTGAGTATTCCATTTTTCGTTTTTGTATCTCGTGAGGGCACGATGCATCCCTTTTTTAGCCCTTATTTAGTCCCTTTGTTCTCACGAACCGGGGGGACGCTCCTTTTATATCCGCCATCTTGGGTGCATCATTTGTGGCGTGCGTTTTTTCTCCATTGTTATATTATGATGATTTTTGCCTCACCGTTTGCATTTCACTGTTTAGACTTCTGGTTTCGTATGTCCCTTCATTATTCTCGCTCCTGTTGTTTTCTGGAGCATTGGTTTTACGATTTTTATCCTTACGTTGTAGGGCCTAACTCGCTCCTGACGTACTCTGAGGCCTCTTCTTTTATGTTTATCTTTTGTTATTTTAGCCTTATGTGGCTCCCTTATTGTCCTCAGCCCCTCAGGAGCGTGTTGGTTTCCCTTCGTACGTACGATTTTATTTTTCATATGTTATGAGCGAGTAGTGTTTTTGGCTTCTAGGCTAGCCTAGCAGTACGCCAGTTTTTTTGTGGAGAGGGCGATTCCTCTCTCTCTCTCTCTCTCGCGGTACTCGTGTATGCATTCTTTTAGTGTGTTTTTCGATGTTAGTCCGTAATGCACTCTATTATATGCACGTTTGTGATAAATTGTTCAGATATTTATATTCTTTTCTTGAGGTTGGAAGTCCTTGTGATGCCCTTCTCTGGCCTACCCAACCAGACCTAGGCTAGGTTTTGGAAAGTAGGCCAGCAGTCTTGCCCCTCCACCGTTCGGCCCCATCCTTACCGCCTCCTGACTAGGCAATTATGCTTGCTGGGAGAGTGGTCCAGGACAGAGTTCCTCTCGTGTCATGTTTGTAGGGCCTAGACCTATTGTACCTGACCAGATGGGAAGATTCGATTTTGGAGGTTTAGTTAGGTTCTATCCGTCCGCTTCATGACATCCTTTAGAGGCCATGCTAGCCTACCTGACCGGATCTGTACCGATCTCGGAGGGTTAGGCTGGGTTCTTGCTGGGTGCGTCCCCCTTTCCTCCTTTCGCAGTTCTTCCAGTAATTCTTCATCATTTACTTTTATGTTTGTCTTGTTGTGTGTA
>NC_087201.1:96272987-96306395 GCF_015104395.2 Macrobrachium nipponense | reverse complement strand
TTGTTGTGTGTAGCCTGGGCCTTTGCCCCCTTTAGGGTGTCAGTTGGCCTACCGTCTTCTGCTCCCTTTAGTGGTAGGCTAGTTACAGCTACCCGAGAGGTGTTGGGTCACTGATCGGTTGCTGTGGCCAGGCAATCACGACTCGTCCACTCTCCTCCAGACACTCCCCCCTGCCCCGGTCTCGTTCCGGCGCTGCCTAGCTAGCTCTCTGCTCAAGTAATCCTACCGATGAACGACAGCTAAAGCGTATAGCTTTTCCAGGGGATTAGTCAGAGGAGATTGGATGATTAGTAATTTTGTAATCTCTTTTGGCATGTCTCCGGGCCTGTAGATCTTCTGGCCAGGTGGGATCTACCATCACACCAGCCAGTAGGTTGTACGCCGGATTGTACGTGCCACTGCTCCGCCACTCTGTTGTCTATTTTCCTCTATGTTGTCACTGCCTCCCCACTCATGTGGGAGCGGACCTGGGCTTAGAGCTGCGTTTCTAATTACCTTAGAATTGCTTCTCTTCCCCGATGCGATCAGACTCAGGCCTAGGTTTTACCTATTTTCCTTGTTCTGCTCATATCAGCCTGTCCCCGCTGGCTTTTACTGTTATGATAACGAGGTTATGGACTCCGGAGTTGGTGAAGTCTTTGAGAGATCATGTTAGGGTATGTTTTATTTACTGAGTTAATTGACCTACTCAGCCTGCACCTTGCTTCGAATTCCGCCTTGACCATGGGGTCCGGAACCCTAGGCAAACGTTCACTGAACTGTGCGGAGGCACACTCCAGGTCGAGTCTGCCCGCCGTGAACGTTGCCGGAGCATCAGCACAACACTAAATCCCCGGGGAAGAGCAAGGCAGTAGCCTCCGTCTCTTTAAGCTGAGGCATAGGTTTATCCTCCATTGTGGCTTGCAGTGTCAATTCTGCAACCTTTGACGTACAAGGAGTCAGAACTTCGTGTGGGGCCACAAACATAGTGTAGCATCCTTTATAGGGTGTCAACTTTGTGTTGACACACTCCTATTCCGTGAGGGTACGGACCCAGGCAGATTGAGCCTGGTCCCTAGGGTAGATGACCGTCTCTTTCGAGACTTTGTCTACCCTGACTAGCACATCCTCGGCTAGTCTAGCGTAGCCTGGGAAGGGAAATTGTAGGCCCGCCGGGAAGAACTCATGGTCTTCCACCGGTCGGGTTCCGCAACCTTTGATGGTAAGCTTGCCCTCTTGAGGGTTGCTGTTTTCAAATGGCGGAAGCTTAGATGCGTCCGGCACCACCAAGGTCTGCGGTGTGGTTCCGGACTGGAGGAATCCGAACACTAATTCCTCCTGGGCCTGTAACCTCTGGGTCAGCGACAAGATAGATTGACCCGAAGTCTCTAGGCCTGAGGCGAGCTGAGTGGACATCGATTCCAGTCTCGAGTCCACCACTTCGCTCATCTTCCGCATGAGAAGATTCGCGAAAGCCTCCTGGTCGAAGGCAGACTCCGCCGGTCTGGCTTTGGAAGACTTAGCTCTCAACCCCTTGAGTGGGGGAGTAGCCCTAGCCAAGAAAGTCGAAGGTTTGGGAGCAGATGACGACCTTGTGGAGTCTGGCGGGGAAGGCTTGGTTGGTTTAACCACCTTCGGTAGGGATCTCGTCTTCCAGGCCTCGACCTTGGGGATTACTGAGGCCGATCTATCCCAAGTGGGGGCGGACTTCGTAGGAAAGCCCTGGAGGAAGGAGGAAGGCGGAGGAGTAGGACTGAAAGGAAGAACTACCTGCCTCACTTACCTCCCTAACTACCTCCTAGTTCCTCCGTGGCCATAGGCTCTCGGTGAAGACTAATGGCTGCCACTTCTTCTGTGACGATGTCACATAAGCCCTCTTGGTCCTCGGGTGTGTGTGTGTGTGTGTGTGTGTGTGTGTGTGTGTGTGTGTTTGAGTCTCCTGACGGATGCCCTCAATAATGGGAGCCACCACTGCCGCCAGTACTGCTGCCGAAAATGGCGCATTTGGGGTAAAGGAGAGAACACAGCTCTTCTGACAGGACATAAGGTTGGCCGAACTTCGCATTCCTTCCGAAGCCTCCTACCCAGGCCTTAAGGGACGCCATCGAAGAGGTCTTCAGCGCCAAATTAACCTGTAAAAATAATCAAATTAGATTCCCCAGTGTCGAGGAATTTTCCCCAAAGTCAAAGTGTAACAAAAATTTCACAGAAACAACGAAGCGAGTACGTTACCTACCGACTTGTCTGTTACGATCTTCACTAGGTCGTAGTACACCGTACAGCCTTCCGGGTGCCAAACCATACTTCCGTCCACAAGGATGGCGCAGTTGGCATGGGATCGGCAGACCTCATGCCCGTACGGCCTGTACAGGACGGCCGGACAACCCGACTCCTGGCAACAGACCATCTGTAAGTTGAAAACGCAAATGAGTATCGTCATATAACGCTGCTGGAGTTAATTCCGGCGGGATAAGTAAACTTCAACTAGGTACTTAACCAGTTAAAGGCGAAATTGGGTATAATTTTCAACTTACTTATAATCAATAAAGCTCTGGAAGTCTCCGCCTGCTCTGGAGTCCATACTTGGGATCGGCAAAGCTCTAACAAGCGGAAAGGGCCTGATACGAGTAGAACAGGGGAATAAGGTAAGACCTAAGCCTGACTCTGATCGCATCAAAGCAGAGTAATGCAACGTAACCAATTGTATGCGCATTCTCTGAGCTCCGTTCCGCCCCCACCGGAGTGGGGAGCAGCGATAGCATAGGAGATGAAAACAGAGCGGCGGGAACAATGGTACGATAAACTCCGGTGTATACTTTCTGGCGTGTGTGATGGTAGACCGACCGCACTACGCCGGAACAAATACGGGTCCGGAGACATACCAACAGAGGCTCACCGCCGCAGAGTTGACTGCTACGACCTTTTGCAGAGGAGCCTCTATTTCGGGTCCTCACAAAGTCACTTCTACAGGCTTTTCAATCAGACCTGTATGACTTTGTAGTGGCTAGACGAGCTTGCGGTAAGCATGTTTTTGCTAATGCTTCCATCAGACATGAACCGAACAGGCTCATAAAGGCGTCGATCTTGGGGGCCAACCTCTTCTCTGAGAACATGGTTAACAGCGTCCTCAGCGAGGCAGCTAGAGCTAACCAAGAACCTTTGTGTCCGTTGAGGACTTCCCTTCAAAAGGAAGTTTGAGACCCCCGGACCACAATCCAAAGCTAGGAAGAGGCCGAGGAAATACCAGCCTTTCCTGTCCTCTCAGCCTCAGACGGTAGTACAAGCGGTTCCTGTCTCCCAGATTAGCAAGCCTTCGACATCCAAGGCACTGCCACAACAACAGTTTGTCCTGCTGCAGAGTCAACCGACTCAACAGCCTTCGACCTCAACCGCCCTTGTAGGTCAACTTCCTCAGCTTTCAATGCCTCCTTTGAATCACAAGGAGCGTTTCGAGGCTTCAATAAGCATGCAAGGAGTAGCAGAGCCAGAGGTGCCTTCCATCAGAGAGCTAGCTCCAGAAGTAAAACCTCAGCCAATCAGTGAGGCTCCGCAGGTTGGCGGGAGACTGTATCTCTTCCGGGACCATTGGACCTTCAGTGCATGGGCCCACAGTATTGTATTGAAAGGTCTGGGGTGGAAATGGAAGAAAGGGCCTCCTCCACCAGTCAATTTTCACCAGATTCCAACGACAGACCTACTGGACTATGCCAAAGATCTTCTTCAAAAGAAGGCAATAAAGAAAGTCAGTCGCCTGAAATTTCAAGGACGTCTGTTCAGTGTACCGAAGAAAGACTCAGACAAACGAAGAGTGATTCTGGACCTGTCCCGTCTCAACTCATACATTCATTGCAACAAGTTCCGCATGCTGATCATCTCGCAGGTGCGGACCTTACTTCCCCATGGGGTCATCACCACCTCTATCGATCTTACAGACGCTTACTATCATGTGCCGATAGCAAGAAACTTCTCTCCATAACTAGGCTTCAAACTAGGAAAACAAGCTTACTCATTCAGAGTCATGCCATTTGGGCTCAATATAGCGCCCAGAATATTCACCAAGCTAGGAGAGACAGTAATCCAAGAGCTGAGAGCTCAAGGTGTAATGTTAGTAGCCTACCTAGACGACTGGCTTATTTGGGCAAACAACGACGAGGAATGTTGCAAGGCAACAGCCAAAGTAATAGAATTCCTAGAATATCTGGGTTTCCAGATAAGCAAGGAGAAGTCCCTTCTCATTCTGGTGTCCTGCTTTCAATAGTTGGGAATTGAATGGACGTGCAGAGAGATAGCGAAGGCTACGAGACAGTTCCTCAAGAACAAAAGGGCTTCTCGTTGTACCCAAGAGAGAATTCTAGGTTCTCTTCAATTTGCCTCAATAACAGATGTTCTATTGAAAGCCAGACTGAAGGATATCAATCGAGTCTGGCGGAAAAGAGCCAACAGCAAGTTCAGAGACAAGATCTCTGATTCTGCCGATATTAAAGAAAAGACTCCGTCCATGGACGGAAGTCTGGAGTCTCTCCAAATCAGTACCACTGCAATTTCCCCCGCCGTCTCTGATAGTCCACATGGACACCTCTCTGAGCGGTTGGGGGGCTACTCCCAGTACAAGAAGGTTCAAGGAACGTGGTCGAATACATTCCGCCAGTTCCACATCAACATTCTAGAAGTAATGGCCATTTTTTTTACCTTAAAACGTCTAGCTCCAGTCAAGAACAGTCATGTAAGACTAGTCTTGGACAGTGCAGTGATAGTTCATTGCATAAACAGAGGGGGCCTCCAAGTCAAGCAAAGTAAATCATGTAATGATTGCAATTTTTTCGTTAGCAACGAAAAATCATTGGCACCTGTCAGTTACTTACCTGGCAGGAGTATGGAATGTCATTGCAGACTCACTATCCAGAACAACTCCGCTGGAGTCGGAGTGGTTCTTGGATACAAAATCATTCCATTGGATTTGCCATCAAATCCCAGGCCTTCAAGTAGATCTGTTCGCCACGGAGTCCAATCACAAACTTCCGTGTTATGTGGCTCCCAATCTGGATCCTCTAGCTCACGCCACAGATGCGATGGGGTTCCTCATAGACATGGAAACAATTGGCAGAAGATTTACCTATTTCCGCCAGTAAACCTCCTGATAAAGTCCCGCACAAACTCAGATCTTTCACAGGACAGGTAGCATTGGTAGCACCCAACTGGCTGAAGAGCAATTGGTTTCCTCCTCTACTAGAGTTGAATCTCCAATCCAGAACTGACTCAAATAGTACAAACTCTGACTGTGTCAGCTTCCTCAAGAATTCTGAATGCCCTAACTTTATGGACTTCATGAAGTTTGCGGCACAGAAGGATGCTAGTGTTGATCCACTAAACATCCTGTTCGTATAGTCAGATAAAAGAGCATCAACACGCAGACAGTATGATTCAACAGTAAAGAAATTGGCCATCTTTCTAAAAGAATCAGATGTCCAGAAGATGACTACGAATCTGGCAATTTCATTCTTTAGAACCCTGTTTGAAAAAGGCCTAGCTGCTAGTACCATTACTATGACTAAATCTGCCTTAAGGAAGATTTTTCAGCTTGGCTTTAATATTGATTTGACAGATTCGTACTTCTCGTCTATCCCTCGAGCATGTGCCCGTCTGAGACTAGTGGACCGCCCCCACACGGTCTCCTGGTTTTTAAACGATGTACTCAAGTTGGCTTCAGACACTGATAATGAATCATGCTCATATATAACCCTTCTCAGGAAAACATTATTTTTAATGAGTCTGGCCTCAGGCGCCAGAATATCTGAACTGTCGGCTCTTTCTAGAGAACCAAATCACATTGATTTCCTCCCTTCAGGTGAAGTTCTACTCTCCCCAGATTGGAAATTCTTAGCAAAGAATGAAGACCCACAAAACAGGTGGTCTCCATGGAAGATTATACCTGTCACACAGGACCCATCATTGTGTCCTATTGTCACATTAAAATCTTATTTGGGCAGAACCTCTGAAAAGTCTTCAGGTCCTCTTTTTATTAGAGAAAAAGGCGGAACCATTTCCTTAAAAGGAATCAGGCAACAAATTCTTTATTTTATTAAACAAGCCAATCTGGATTCAGTCCCTCATGTCCATGATATCTGGGCAGTGGCTACCTCAATTAATTATTATCATAATATGAACTTCGAGGATCTTAAAAAATATATGGGTTGGAAATCCACGACAGTATTTAAACGCCACTGTCTAAAGAATTTAAGAGGCCCTTAAATTTTCGGCAGTGGCTGCAGGGAGCATTGTCTCCCCTGATATGGCCTAGTCTTATAACTCTATTTCCTATTCCTTTATTCTGCTATTAAACTTCCTTTGATACTCGCTCTTTCCTACCTGCCTCGCTTGTAATCCCTACCTGTCTCCCTTAGGTTCCGGGCTGGTTTGCTTATCAACCTACTCCCGGACATGTTACATAGTTCATATTTGTTGATTTTGTATTCCTTACCTGTTGTTTTTCCCAGGATAGTATGGATTTTGTCATATTTGATCCCCTTTTTTACCATTTGTAAGTTGTTATTCTTACATTGGGTATTAAAACTTAATTTTAAGAGAAAATTTTATATATATTTTTCCTTATGTATTTATTAAATTTTGTGATTACCAAGCTTGTATAGCCAATTCTCTGATACTATTTCACCGGCCAACACAGTTTGGAACCCAGAAAAGGGATTTTGACAAAGAAAAAATCTATCTCTAAGGGAAGACGTGTCGCCCGGTGAACCCATCCCTCTCTTCTGATCCACACCCTTTAGCTGGCCCAAGCTTGGGTGCGTAATTCAGGAATGAAGCCTTCGGGTGGGAGTTGTAGTAGTAGCGAGCGGAAGGTAGATGTTAAGTAGTCGTTGTTACGGCACCTCCTAGAGATGGGTTTTGAGAGGAGTCTTCTACTTGGCAAAATTTCTGTGGTAGTGGCTTCCACTTACCCTTGTGTTTATACCGACACCCTATGGGTGAGTGAGCTGAAGGTAGTAACTTCAGCATTCCATTTAGCTTTTTCTCTGGTATATTTAGCATCTATTTATACCTAGAAATGTGTGCTACAGGGACATTTCACCGGGCGACACAGGTCTTCCCCCAGAAATAGATTTTTCCTTTGTCAAAATCCCTATTTTAGTGTTTCTTCATCTAAAAAAAAGCTTTTATTTTGTTTGGCTAAACATTTGTTTCTGTGGCTGCACTAATCCACCATCCTCATTCAGTGTGGTAGTAAGCTAACTTTAACAGTAGGTGAGAGTCATTCCAAATAAGGACAATTTTTTATGATAAAATTAATTATTTGGATACTCACAAACTGCTAAAGTGAAAACCCACCCAACTTCCTGACATCTTGGTGGGTGGTCATGAAGTATCCTGACAAGAATGTAAGCATTCCAATGCCACATAGTGGGGAAAGAGGCGAATACAGAGGCAGTCCTTGTGGGACAGTCAAGTGTTACTTTTTGCTTATATTGATTGTCAATTGCACCTAATGTCAAAAAGATATAAGCTACCTTTAACTTTAGGTAAGTATCCAAATAATTTATTTGACTATAAAAGTGTTCATATACTGCTTTTTGACTGATCATAGCATCATAATACTTTTGATTTTTAAAATGATTACAGATATCCAGTTATCTTGTCAATAGAAGACCACTGCAGTCTTCCCCAACAGCAGGAAATGGCACGGCGTTTCCGTGAGGTTTTTGGAAGTGCTCTTCTTACTGCACCCTTAGATAGTAATGAAACTGTAAGCACAAGTAACTTTGTTGACATGGTTGTAATAAGTTTAATTTTGTACTCATTAGATTTGTAGCTTTGTTTTTTAAAGCATTCACAGTATGTAGTACAGTACTCGACAAGATATTATGCCTAATATCTTGTCGAATTTTGAAGGAACAGAAAAGTTGGGAAGAAATTTCATCAGTGCATTAGGCTACCTACAGCACAAAAGAAAGGGGTGGAGCTTGGACACTGACAAGGAGAGCACTCAGTCACATGCTTGGATGATTGATAAGTGGCTGTATATACTTTTTAGTCAGCACTCCCACCTCAATTTTTGCTTACTACATATCACTTTTTTGCCCCCTGTGACCTTAATATTCTTTGTTATCATTCAATAGATAGTTAATAAAGGCCTTCACTGTTAATCTGTCAAATATTGGCCAAGACTGTGATTTGAGTCAACAGATAATAGCAGAGATATGTCATTGAAGCAATGTGGCCTTAAAACGAGCAGATATTGGATCAGCTGGGTGCGAGGAGGCATTCAGTTCAACACTGGGTTGCCAGACTTGAAGAAAACCATGAAATTCCGTCTCAGAAAAAGCACCCTGGTATTCCTAAGAAGACTTCTGATCAAAGTTTGACTGTTCTCAAGCGTCAACTAGAAAGTAATTGACACTTCAGAACAGTCAAACTTTGATTAGAGGTCTATTTAGGAATACCAGGGTGCTTTTTCTGAGACAGAATCTCATGGTTGCCACCTTCATTAAATCTGGCAACCCAGTGTCGAACTGAATGTCTGCTCACACCCAGCTGATCTGCTATGTTTTAAGGTCAAATTGCTTCAGTGCACATATTTCTTCTGTTATCTGTTGACTCAAATCACCGTCTTGGCCCATATTAAGGTCAAGGGGGGCAATAAAGTGATAGGTAGTGGGGAAAAATTGCGATAGGAGCGCTGACCAAAAAATAAATACAGCCGCTTATTAAAACTCCAAGCAAGTGACTGAGCGCACCCTCCTTGTCAGTGTCCAAGCTCCACCCCTTTCTTTATGTGCAGTAGGCAGCCTAATGCACCGACAAAATATCTTCCCAATTTTTCCGTTCCTTCAAAATTCGACAAGATATTAGGCCGCTTGATGCTAAGCATCCTAATATCTTGTCAAGTACTGTATTTATTGAATTCTAAAGCTTTAAGTTTAATGTTTTCTGCAATTGGTTGCACCTGAATCCCTAGAGTTTATCATTTTTCTGTATTTATAAAGTATGATTAGCTTGTAAGTTTTGTATCATGCACGCAGTTTGGAGAACTGGAACGTATGTAGATATCTAATGTTTACATTACAAGAAATTCAGCTTTGGTTGTCTGGTTAAACTATCCCCTGAAATGTATAGTTTAAAAAAAAAAAATTCTTCATACAAACCCAGTTTTTAAAATTGCCTGCATTCAATGGTCTGTGGATTTTCCATAGATGAACAGGTTTTGTCAGAAACAATGGCAGTTATTAGTGAAAGCCACGAGGTAGGCGTGGACATGCACCTCTAGGATTCTAGGGTTGTGCAGAATAATGAGCTGATCAATCCAAGCGGGAAGTCCAAGAGTGAAGCTTTCTATCTTCTCTGAAGGCCACCAGGCCCAGTAAAGTAGAGCCATATGTTGGGGATTTGTATTTGTTGCAAAATGTACACCAGAGTAGTGTCCCAATGCTGCCAGAGAGCCCTGCATATGTCTGGGTAGAGACCATGATGAGGTAGAACCTAGTCTTTCCTTTTGAGACTAGAACCACTTGCTTCTCTCTATGGGAAACCTCAGAATGATTGAAACATTACTGTTCTTTTCTCATAGGAAGATTTGATGGCCTGGTGATAGAGAACTTTTGATTTTATGTCCTAAATACCAAATGTAAGCCACTGTCTATCCTGCAACTTTGCACTTGAAAGCACAAAGTCCCAGAAGAATTGCTTTTATTTCCAAGAAGTTTGTTTTTCCTCATCTTGTACAAACCATCTCTGAATACATTTAGATTGAGAAATTGGGCCCCTGACCTTGAGTTGACTCATCCTGGAAGAACACAGCCTAAGTAGTGGGGAACCCAGTAGAACACCTACCATGAGAGACTTGCAGTCACTGTCTGAGGTCTCTTCATACATTTGGCAGATAGAATTAGATAACTTAAGTTATGGCTGACCATAATTGGTTGAGGGACCAGCTTATTGAGGGTACTAAGTGCAGAGAATTTGCTACTTCTTGGCAGTAGAGTACCTTTAAGCAAGGAGACTAATCTCTTAACCCCCACAGCACAGATATTGTATGTAGTATACGACTACGTATAGCTTCAGGGCAGTGGACTGATATCGTACCTATATGGTCAAGATTTGGCCCCATACAGTTTGAACAAATTTTGTGGGAAAAATGTTTCTAGTTCCATATATCACTATTGGCAACTCTTCAGAGCACGCTATATGAGTGTGAGTGAGCTGAGAAGCCCTCAGAGTTGCTCAACATGGCAAGGGGGAATGTAGTCGCAAATTCCCATCCAAGGATGCATTGTAAATAAAATAAAAATTTAAAAAATAAATATGCTAGGAATTTTTTCCCAGTTATTTTTTATCTTTTATGATATTGTTTGAGCTGTAATTTTAATTTGACAAAATAAAAAAATTAGAAAGAACGCTTATAACTTGTAAAATTAGTGTATTTTTTACGACTGTCATAAGGAGAAGAGGCTCGAAAGGGGTGGGAAATATTTACCTACAACTTTCCATGGAAGGTTAGATTTTTTTTATACCATGTTAATATATATATCTTCCTCTTTCCATTTATGAGTTTTTTTAGTTTTTATTTTAAATTGACCATCCTAAATTTAGCCCTGTCATGGGTGTATTCATTAGCGTATATTAGCCTGGACTGTGAGGGTTCATCCTGTCTTTTGATGGGCAAACAAGAATTCTCACCGAGTTTATATCCAGCCGTAATAAGTTACCCTTCTTGTCAGTTGTTGGTCAGACTGATCCCAATTGATATGGAGACTAAGGAACTGGCATAACTGGAGAAGCTCTGCTTCCCCAAACTAAGCAAAGGGATTTTCTTGAGGATGGGTGCATAAGAATTTATAGGGTGGTCCATAAGTCTTATTACCCATACCAAAAAGTACCAAGAATAGAGGTACAGTGGTCCCCCCGTATTCACAGGGGATGCTAACCAGACCCTTCGCAAATAATTGGAACCCTTATATAAATGCTTAAAACCTCTTATTTTGCTAGTTAAAACTCAAAGAAAAACCAACTAAAAATTTTTATACCTGGTTTTTTTAAGTTTTATCACAAAAAGTGCATTTTATGATGAAATTGATAAGGATAAAAAAAAAATTTGTGAATATTTCATTAAGAATAATACCGGAAATAGGTTAATTTTCCCTGAATAATGGGGGGGAAATGTTCCAAAGAGAAATCCGTGAATGCGTGAGTCCGTGAATCCAGGGAACGCAAATACGGGGGGTCCACTGTACAAGTATTGCAGTAAGACAAAATACATATCCTGGATTCAGTATATTCTTGTTAGCCCTAAATGTTATTTTAATTTTCACGATTTTTTGTCCTATTGTTCAATTTTTTATTTCAGATGGCAGAAAGCAAATAAACTGAATCCAGTACATCTTCTTGTCTATTACTATATTACTTGTTCTTCTGGCGCCTTTGTTAGGTATGTTATAGTGCCATAACTATTATCAGAGCGTTATGGCACCATAAGTACTATCAGTGCCTTATGGCGCTGATAGCAGATAAATCACCGATTTTATGGGGCTAGACAAGTGTCAAGTGTCTTAGCTGAGTCCGCCGATTACTGGGGACTGCCTGTATTTGGGTATTGCTGGTATCTAGAGGAGAGAACCCTCACTAGTTGTAGATTTATCTTTTGGGAACACTGGTGTCTCAATCTGGAATAAGGTCTAGTTGGCCATTGACCTTGAGGGTATCTAGAATGACAATCTCATTGTAGATTTAGACCTGGGTACGGCTACACATTAATTTGTAACAGTTTCTTTGATGAAAACATCACCATCTGGGCTATATACAGGCAGTCCCCTATTTACAACGGGGGTTCCATTCTTGAGATGCTTCATAAACTGAAAATTGGCGTAAGCCAAAAATTTTTCGAAAATCAACAAAAATCCTAAGAAAACCTTACTTTGAATGCTTTGGGTGTCTATTGAAAACTATGTTAACTGTATTTTTATTGTGTTTTTCGTCAAAAAACCTTCAAATATTGTTTAATGTATATACTCTTGTAAAGTTTGATATGTAAAGATCAAGTTTATGGCCTAAAATATTGGGCTAGTTTTAGAAATGTGCAAGAGTTTGGCACTAGGCTAAGCCTAAGCTTTGGATTTCCCAACAACAGACATTACAAACTTTAGGGACTAGGCTAAGCCTACCACATTCTTTGGATATCCTGACAACGAAGTCAACAAAGCAGCATATGTTTCCACAGAAGTCGACAAACTTTTATATTTGTGTAATAACCATGACAGTAACTATAAATGTTGTTTTACTTACCTGAGAATCTATTATTGTTGTGTTTTTAATTTACGGCTGTTCTAGGCTATAATAAGTGCAGCCTACCTTCATTTCCCGAACTTAAAGTATCTATTAGCTGCTGCCATTTGTATTTTGTCAGCTGATAACTTCTTCATTGACGATACAAAGAATAATGTATTTTTTTATTCTTTTGGTAAAAGGATGCTGTAAATTGAAAAACAGTCATGCAATACATTTAATGAAAAAAAATTTGTGAATTAAAAATCATAAAATATAAATTTTATGCATTCAACTTACCTGTCAGATATATACTTAGCTATAGACTCCGTCGTCCCCGATAGAAATTCGAATGTCGCGGCACACTCTACAGGTAGGTCAGGTGATCTACCGCCCCGCCGCTGGTGGCGGGAATAGGAATCATTCCCGTTTTCTAAGACAGATTTTCTCTATCGTTTGGATTGTAAACATACGTTTACGGTTCCTCCTGATTTGATTTTCGTGTTTCATCGCCATCGATCTTCTGGGCTGTCTTTTGCAGGGAAGTATTTGGTCTTTGGTTCGGCATACGCTTTTATTAACTTTTTAATGAATTTCGCTTCGAAATTTCGAAGAAAATACTAATTGAAACTACCGAAATTATCGGTAGACACTCACATAGTTTGCAATAAAGGGAATTATTAATATTTATTCATTATTACATGTAATAAAGGTTACAACTTTATTGAGGAAATATTAAACTCTAATTTCCTACTTTAGGAAGTCAGAAAACCATATAACTAGATACGCTTACTTTATAATCTTTAATAGCGTTTGTGCTAACGAGCAGTTAGAGTATTAGCAGTACTAGTAGTGGTTGCATCCTCATCACCTTCTTACTCCACAGAAACTACAAATTTATATATGCAAATTTGAATATAATGGATGTAGCTCAAAAGCGAGCTCTAAAAAGGTAAGAAGTGAATATAGTGTTCCCCATTGAAGTGGAGGGTGCGTCTGATCGGCTCTGTCTCGCTCCCAGACCTAGACCTTTTCCAAGCTCCCAGGCCCAGAGGAGAAGGAATGTCGACAGTCGTACGGAGGTTACGGAGAATCCCCACCGATCAGGCGTCCCCTCAGCAGACTCTGTAGAACGTCCCAGACTGCCAAGTTCGCCATTGGAAAGGCGTCCTAAAATAGTGGAGGGTGCGTTCGATCGGCTCTGTCTCGCTCCCAGACCTAGACCTCTTCCAAGCTCCCAGGCCCAGAGGAGAAGGAATGTCGACAGTCGTACGGAGGTTACGGAAAATCCCCACCGGTCAGGCGTCCCCTCGGCAGAATCTGTAGCGTCCAAGACTGCCAAGGATCGCCATTGGAAGGGCATCCTAAAAGAGTGCTTTTCGCCTTCCGATTCGTCTCCTCGAAGAAGTGAATGGAATTCCGACGAACTGTCGCGTCCGATCAAGAGGAGTTGGAAAGCTCCGACGTTGGACTCGAGCCCGGAACGTTTGCCGGACGATTCTCCCTACGAGAGGAAAAGAGACCAAGAGGACAATATCTCGATCTCCTACGCTTTCCAGAGCGCATTCTCCTATTCATGGCAAAGAAAAGGAAGAAACCGCGACGGACTTCCTACTTAAAATGCAGGAACAAATTTCCTCTTTAGTAGGAGTATTGAGAAAAGACCTTCCGAGGAGAAAGGATGATTTTCTTCCTGTTAAGAGATCTCGTCCTACGGGCGTTCCAGACTCCAGACTTGTCTCCCCTACTCCTCGTACGAGTACAGAGAGGAATAAAGAAAAAAGGATGAAAAATCATAGGATTGAGACGCAACATACGGACAATGACGAAGAGTGTCTAACTCGGACAGGAAAAAGTGTCCTACCCGCCATTCGCCAGACGCGGACAGCCCGGACAGGCGGATATGTCCTATGCGGACAACTATGTCCAAGGGACTCGTGCCGATTGCGGACAACCTTGACAAGGCGGACAGCCTGGATTGGACAAAACGTCGTGCGCAGGCAACTCTGTCCGGGCAACAGGCGCCAGAAGCGGACAAGACGGACAGGCAGAAGTGTCGTACTGGAATGACACCAGCCAAGCGCCAAGTTCCATAGGTGGACAGCTCGGACAGACGACACAGTCCGAGACGGACAGATACGTCCAAGCGCATTGAACAAATCAGGCTTTCGGCAACGGTTAAGCACCAAGTGCCAAGATCTTCCTCAAAAGAATCATACGGAGAAATCAACCAGGAAGCGTCTCTTTATGATATGGACCAGGAGCGGATTTCTCTGGACAGAGACGAAAGGTGCCGCACAGGCGGCCGTCGTCCTGTTCACGATATGTCCGTTTCTGGTGGAAATCTGCCGCAAGCACAGCTGTCTCCTGAGAAGAATGCAATATGTCGCACAGGCGGCCGTCATTCTTGTCAGGAGGACTTAGATGATGATGGAGTTTTTTCTCAGGATCGTTTGCAAATTAAACAAGATTCGTACGAGCTCTCATTCATTGATTAGAGGTTCTTCCAAATAATAGAGGCATAGAATATGGCCTTATATCCTAGAGAATAAAAATTTGAGGGATTCTCTTCGATCCTAGAGTTTTCATTGCGATCTCTTTCGACTAATACTAATTCTTGTTTATTGACGAAAAGAACGAAGAGGGCAAGATTTCCTTTCTTTCCAACCTTTGTGGTTCGCTACGGAATTATCTATATCCTTACAGGTTTTTTCCTGGTAAGGACTTCGCTTAAAAGGTTTGTTACGACAATACCTACTCAGCTTCGGTATTTAACAAAGGTTGTTTGGCTTAAATTTGCATTATTAAGAGCTTCCTTAGGCTTGAGAATAATTTTATATATTCCTTCATTGAATGAAGTAACTGGCAACTCATGATGAATGCAGTCAGGCAGCGAGCGAGACTGCCGGGCTGTCATTCTAAGCGGCCAATACAGTTTACCATCCGGTTCTCGGTAATGAGTAGTCGGTTACATCTCTCTCTCCAACGGGATCGAATGGTTAACCGTATATCCCCCCTACAATCATGGACTTAGTCTCGAATGGAGGAGATAGTTAAGCTAACACAAATAAAATATTGTCTGCCTTTTGCTAAGAAGCTTTCAATAAGAAAGATATTATAACCTTTCAATGCTGTTTACCGTAGGTAACATTATTAAAGGATTCTAACGCAGTAGAACATTATATTATATAATGGTCTCATGCTTACGAAAGCATGGCTTATTAGAATACAGTGGACCCCCCGTATTCGCGTTCTCCGGATTCGCGGACTCACACATTCGCGGATTTCTCTCGGGAACGTTTCCCTGCATTATTCGCGGAAAATTTGTGCATTCGCGGTATTTTTCTATGAGAAATATCCACAAATTCCTGGTTTTTGTGATCAATTTCATCATAAAATGTACTTTTTGTGATAAAATTATTAAAAAAACCAAGTATGAAAATTTTCAGTGGTTTTTATTAAGTTTTAACTAACGAAATAGGCTGTTTTTAGCTCTTTTATAGGGGTTCCAAACATTCGCGGATTCTAACTATTCACGGGGGGGTCTGGTACGCATCCCCCGCGAATACGGGGGGAACACTGTACATGCTTAGTGAGAAGATGGATGTAGTAGAGAATTCACTTTAAGACTACGGCATGGTCAAGTCTTTCGAGAAACGCACACAACCTTTTTAGAATCGGATATTGCTCAAGAGAAGATGGATGAGTGGGATGGGAAACATTCTCGTTCGTGGGCCAGAAATGGTTTCCCTGAATGGACTATACTTCGTATATAAGAGTTTTTTCCTACTAAGAACGGAATTAACATGTGAAAGGAGGTCGGGTACCATAAAGGCACAGATGTTCTGACACATAACATAAAGAGAATTAGAAAAAAGCGCCAGCCTGGCGCAAAGAGCTAGAAGCGCCAACCTGGCACAATGCGCCAGAAGCACCAGCCTGGCGCAATGGGCCAAGAGCACCATCCAAGATATTTTCTCGTTTTAGCGAGTTATTAACCTAAGAATCCAGTAGCCTCTCGGACAGCAGGCTCGGTAACTGCAAGAATCGTTCCTGATTTCGTTACCCTTTTTATCACTTAGCCCAATTCCACGACTCTCTCATATCGCAAAGAGCATCGAGAATCTCTTTTTTCGCTCCTGTTCGCGTTAAAAAAGAGAACCTATTTGGAAAACAGATAGGGAACGTAACGATCCTTAAGAGGTTCGATGCAAGATTTTGCATGTCCGTGAGAACCTTCTCGATCGACGATAATAACTGTTAACGTATGTCTAACATTTATCGGAAAGAGTTGTGAGAACCTGCGAAAAGTCTTCTTCATAGATCTCTTAGCAAGGTAGAAGACGAACAGGCTTCTTATAGAATGCTTCCTTTTCCTCGAACCAAGAGAGGTAGCAATATACGCCATCTTTATTTTATAGAAAGGGGAATATACTTTAGTCTTTTTTTTTTCCCCTAAATATAAATATAAATTCTTTACAGAATTTAAGATAAAGGGCATCAAAGAAAGAGAGGATAATACTTTATGCCTCATTTTGGCCTCAGAGAGGTTGGATTCACGAGTCACGTTCTTCTCACAGCATGTTTTGGAAGTCTTTTCCAAGAGAGTCTGGATATTCTATCAGCATCTATTATTAAATGGACCTTAACAACCTCTCCACTCTGAGTCTGTCTGCATGCAGACTGACCAGAAGTGGACATAAATGAGAGGATTTTTCAAGGTAGATGACAATAGTCATGGCCTAGACATAGAATTGCTGCAGATCGTGCTAGAGGGAATGAGGAAACTGTCCTCTTCCGATACCTCTGTGAACCACATAGCGGTTTTTTCTTCCCTTTCAGAGGGAAGAATCACCTTTGTATATATCTGCTATCAAAGAACGCAGTAAAAGGCTATACTCTGTCTCTACAAGGGAATTGAGATAGCAGAGGATTAAGATCTTTGGGATCTTATACGATATATACCTCAATATGACAAGAGTAGGATATCATGTACTTCTAATGGGATCTTTTTTGTGGCCACAGATTCCATGTTCCGACAAGATGGAACTGCTCCTCATCAACCTCTTTGAGAAATTTTTATGAGGGAATTCTTTGTTTCTCTGGGTCCTAAACGACCAAGAAGACAAGTGAATTTTTTGAGCATTGGAATCTCGCATCAGATTCTATGGAGACTAGACAATGGGTTCTTGCCAGCATAGTATGTCTGGCAAAAGAACTAAAACCCCCTATTCCTGATTCAATGTTTTCAGATAGAGGTTTCATTGTCCAGGCAGAGTACTTACGTTTTCATCTACAGTAGAATGGTTCAAACATTTGCCTACAGAGTCTTTGGTATGCGATGACGGCTCGAAATGCTTCCCAGAAGGTGTTCAGAGGGATACAATAAAGAGCTAGAATCAGGAGTACTCCAATTTCAGCTCGGAGTCTCCTTCGACTTCCAGGCTTCTTCCCTTCCTTCGGGCAAGGATAGGGAAGATTCTGCAACGAGACACCCCTTCAACATGTAAGAAGAGATCTCGTGAGCACGGAAGTATTCAAGAAGGACCCTCCTCGGAGGAAGACTCTTATTTCTCGTACGGTTAGATATCCTATCGTCTACTGGATGTAGCTGATTACCGGAGAGACCAAAAGCTCAAAGTGAAAGAATTTTTTCCACCCTTTTCCAGTCTCCTGATAACGATTGTGGATGTTCAGGACTTTCGGACAATGTAGCGCCAATCAGGCGCCAAAATACCAGAACAGGCGTAAAGACGCCAGAGGAAGACAGTCCAAATAAAAACTGTCATTGTCTGATGAGAAGGAGCGTGCCTCCAACCTGGCGCAGATGCGCTGGAGGCAAATAAATCGGAAAAAGTGTCTGATGTGGGCATCGCCAGTTTCCTCGAGACTCTTAACCCTTAAACGCCGAAGCGGTAAAAAAAAAATGTCTTCCGTGTGCCGGAGACGTTTCAGAGTGAGCGCGGAAGCGGAAAAAATATATTTTTTAAAAAATCACAGAGCGCTTAGTTTTTAAGATTAAGAGTTCATTTTTGGCTCCTTTTTTTATCATTGCCTGAAGTTTAGTATGCAACCATCAGAAATGAAAAAAATTATCATTATCATATATAAATAATGCGATATATGATAGCGCAAAAACGAAATTTCATATATAATTGGATTTAAATCGCGCTGTGCGCAAAACGGTTAAAGATAAGTTAATTTTTTTTTTCGTTGTAATGTACACTAAATTGCGATAATTTTGGTATATAACACATTGTAAAACAATAAATGCAACACAGAGAAAATATTATCACAAAATAATGCATGAATTCGTAACGCGCGGACGTAAACAAATATTTTTTTCAAAAATTCACCATAAATATAAATATTGTCCTAGAGACTTCCAATTTCTTTCAAAATGAAGACAAATGATTGAATATTACTATACTGTAAGAATATTAGCTTACAAATGCAGTTTTTGACCATATCTGACGAGTTAAAGTTGACCGAATGTCGAATTTTTTTTTATATATATTTTTTTATATGCAATTATTTCGGAAATAAGAAAAGCTACAACTTTCAAATATTTTTCGTTTTATTATACATGAAATTGCGCACATTTTAATATATAAAACTCTATGAAATGCCTAATATGAAACGGAGCAAATATTCCGAGAATGGGACTTACGCATTTCGGAGATTTGTGGCGGAAAATCCGCGCTTGGAGGGAAGGAAAGTTTTTTTTAAAAATTCACCTTAAATTTAAATATTGTGCTAGAGACTTCAAATTTGTTTCACAAAGAAGATAAATGACTGAATATTACTAGACTGTAAGAGTTTTATCTTACAATTGCGTTTTTCGACCATTTCGGTAGAGTCAAATTTGACCGAAGGTTGAAATTTTGGCACTTATCGTTATTTATATGAAAATATCTCAAAACTGATAAAAGCTACAATCATGAGTATTTTTTTGTTGTATTTTACATAAAAATGCGCACATTTTCATATATAATACTCCATGTAACGGCTAATTTAAAATGGTAAAAAAATTATGTCAAAGTGACAAAATAATTTCCGAGATGTGTCACAGATACTTTTTAGTGCGGCAAGAAATAAATTTGCGCTTGCGCACCTGCGTAACGATTGTAAACAAAACAACACCTTGATCCGTGAACTCCCAGCATCCCCCAAGGCGTGTGATTCAAGAGTTTTCGGCTGGTGGGCCTAAAAGTATTTTTCAGCGAATTAAAAAAAAACTTTTGTATGTCGACGTAAAATACGTCCAGTCGGCACCCGAGAGACAAAAAATGTCGACGTAAAATACGTCCAGTCGGCGTTTAAGGGTTAACAAGCTCGAAGCTCCAGCAAGTGGGGAGAAGTCAGCCAGGCGCCAGGCGCGAGGCTCCAGGCAGGCGCAAGGCGCTAGCCAGGAGCCAGGCAAGCAAACATGCGCCAGCCAAGGCGAGGCATCAGACAGGCGCGCCAGCGCCAGCAGGCCCAAGCCAGGCTCTAGGCTTCATCCAGAAGAGATCAATTTCAAAGAAAGCCCTGGTCTTCTTTGGAACAGTGTGATCTCTAAAGCACTTCTTAAGTAACTTGATGATTTCTTCAAACAGCTGAGAATTAAAAGCGCTTGAAGTGCGAGCTTTTAACAATTCTTGTTCTTTCCATAACAATATGTCGTGAGAGACATATTAGCTGTAATTTACGGGAGATGCAACTCTGTGTTGTCTTCTCTTTGCACGAAGGAGGTCAAGTTGACCTATGAGAGATCCTTCTCTCTTGGTTACGTGTCTACGGATACGTTGCTGGGATAGGGAGCCGACACTGATCCTTAACTAGTGAGTTGAAAAATTTTATTTTAACATAAGTATACTATTTTCTTTGGGTTATTTGAAATGAGTTTGGGATAGCTCTTTTCAATTAAGCACACCCTCGTGTTAGGATCAGGTGATCGGGATCGGTGTTGTGCTCCTTAAATATGCCAGTAGGCATAGGTGTTTTGTCATGTAAGTGAATAGGACCCCTTTGACAAATAACCATTAGATTCTGTCAAGTAAGTGGATAAGACCCCATTGACAGATCTACAAGAACTCTTAGTCATAGGTCACATCCTCGCTGAGGCTCTTGAGACGAAGCAGATTCTTAGCAATAGCTAGGAGGTCAACCCTTCGTCTAAACACATAGGAACCAAGGTTTTATTTATTTATTACCTACAACGTATGTTGTTTCCTGTCTATTCAGTAAATTAGCTGTCTCTTACCCTCCGCCAAAGGTGCCAATCAGCTAAGTATATATCTGACAGGTAAGTTGAATGCATAAAAATGTTATTGTCATGATACAATAAAGTTTTATGCATACTTACCTGGCAGATATATACGGTTTATGGCCCACCTGACCTCCCCTCAGGAGACAGGTGGAAGAGAAAATCTGTCTTAGAAAACGGGAATGATTCCTATTCCCGCCACCAGCGGCGGGGCGGTAGATCACCTGACCTACCTGTAGAGTGTGCCGCGAAATTCGAATTTCTATCGGGGACGACGGAGTCTATAGCTAAGTATATATCTGCCTGGTAAGTATGCATAAAACTTTATTGTATCATGACAATAACATATTTATCAAAGACTGCTCTCATTGAAGCCAGCAAATATTTTCAAGAATTCTCCTTATGTTATAATGCCATTATATGTTTCATTATAGCTGTCAGTATCTCCATTAGGTAAAGGTAGGATAAAGAATAGAAATGAATGGTTATACTGTTTGGTACTTTCAATAGTTGAAGAGAGATAATGAAAATTTATGATTACCATACTGTGGGCTAGGTAACAGTGGTTGCTTGGCGATCATTCCCTACTCGGTAGTGTTGATGAAACCATGTGTGTAAACAAAATGTTGGAAGTTTTTATGGTGTTTGTTTGTTTGTTTGTTTATTATAGTTAATGGTTAATTAATAATTTGAAATGAGTACATACTGATTGTTTATACATTTTATTGGCATATTCTAAGCTTTTAGCTAATTAGGTTTAGGTGTCAGAATTCTAGACTAGGCTACAGTAGCAACTGCTAACATAGGCTAGGCATATTGCCAGAATCAAAACTCAACATTATAAGGGATATATGCTAAAGTCCTAATATATGCAGTAAAAATGGGGTTGAACATTACATGCAGTTGAATATTACTCAAGTATATACTGTATTTTGCCTTTTTGGAGTCATATTTCTTCTGTCAGATTGGCATCATAGCCCTAGAACATGTAGTACGCCTAGAAATAATGTCTGATGAATATAATTGAAAAACATCGCAAACTCAGAACGCTGTAAGCCCACCTGTTGTAAGCTGCGGACTGCCTGTATATAGTAACCTCACCCTCTAAATGGGCAAACTTCAAGGTTTGCCAATTTTAAAAAGAAATAGTTCAGTGAAAAATGGATAACATGAACATATAAAAAATCTAAAAAATTCTTTCTAGTACTTTTCACGTTTAGTTGAATGCATAGTGTTCTGCTCACAGTGAGTGATGAAAATAGCTGTCTGTGGAAGTTTTGATCTGGGCTGTCATTTCTCCACGGAAATGCATGGAAAAAATATTAAAAGCACTGGAAATTGAAAGTGAAAGTTAGTAAGGGCAAAGTTATGAAATTTGACAAAACAGAAAAGTTAAAGTACAGAGTATTATTATTTGTGCAGAAATTAAATCTTCAATTTCCAATTTTCTTTCTAGGCAATGCCATCGCCTGAACAACTCAAGGGTAAGATCATCTTAAAACATAAGAAGCTGCCAGAAGGAACTGATGAAGCCACACCCTTGGCAGCAAATATAGATGAACGTGAGATCCATTTCCCATGTTTTAATGTTATAATAAGTTGGTTGAAATACTTCATAATTTATTTAAGATAATTAGCTATAAAGTTATATTCACTGTTAGGTATGAATTGTGAGGAATAAAAAATATTATCGAAGCTACATGATTCCTTCAGTTATTGTGCTGTCCAATTATTTTGTATGAATTAAATTTTGCAGTTGGAGGAGAAATGGAACTCGGCAAACTTAGTATAAAGAGTGCAAAAGTATTTCTGAAAAATCCAGTTGATTCATCAGCATGGCAGCCTCACTTTTTTTTGCTCACCCAAGATCGTCTGTATTTTACCGAGTTGCAAAATGATCAGGAAATGGATTTTGAGGACTCTGGCAGTGAACATCGTCTTTCTACTGATGTAAGAAAATCTTCCCTTATTTATCTTAAGTCTTATATTTTCCCCTAAGGCATTTTTTAACTTCTCCCTGATGTAGTACTGCTTACTGTGGGCCTTGTGTGGCACACTGTGAATGGTACTAAGGTTATTTATTAGTATTTTTTTTGCAGTGATCCTTTTTCCCATAGCTGCATTTTTTCTGCTTTTACTTATCCACCCATTTCATTTAGTCTTCAGTTCAGCTGCCCAGTTTCTTTTACTTTTACTATGCACTCCAGATTGTACCTTCTGTAAGAACAAATAGTTTTTATAAGCCCTATGAGAATCTGTTCAAGTTCCTCGTAATAATAATAATAATAATAATAATAATAATAATAATAATAATAATAATAATAATGAAAACCAGTAAAGATGAGTGGCTAAGGAATGTATGGGAAGAAGGACTGATATAAGTAGATGAAGACCCAAGAATATAGAGACCGGAGAATGAAAAATAGAACAGAGGAATGGCACAGCAAACCAATGCACGGACAGTACTTAAGACAGACTAAAGAACTGGCTAGCAATGAAACATGGCAATGGCTACTGACGGGAGACCTCAAAAAGGAAACAGAAGAAATGCTAACAGTGGCACAACACCAAGCCCTAAGAACCAGTTATGTCTAAAGAACAAAATAGAAGGAAATAACCAAGAAAGTATCACTCATTGATGTCAAAATATCATGGGACACCAGAGTAGATGAGAAAGAAAGAGGAAAAATTAAAAGTATCAAGACCTGAAAATAGAAATAAGAAGGATATAGGATATGTTCATAATTATAGGAACACTAGGCACAATCCCAAGATCCCTGAAAAGGAACCTGGAATAATTAGATACTAAAGTAGCTCAAGGACGCATGCAGAAGAGTGTCCTATTAGAAACAGCACACACACTGAGGAAAGTGTGAACTCCTAAGGAGGCAGGATGTAACATTGAACCCCACAAAAAAGAAAGAGGAAAAATTATAAGTATCAAGACCTGAAAATAGAAATAAGAAGGATATGGGATATGCCCATAATCATAGGAACCCTAGGCACAATCCCAAGATCCCTGAAAAGGAACCTGGAATAATTAGATACTAAAGTAGCTCCAAGATTCATGCAGAAGAGTGTGCTATTAGAAACAGCACACACACTGAGGGAAGTGATGGAGTCCCAAGGAGGCAGGTTGCAACCTGGAACCCCACAATGTAAAAATCACCCAGTTGAATAGGATGACTTGAGACAAAAAAAAAAGATAATAATAAGAACTGGCAAATAGGGTGGCTAATGTTTAACTTACTGTGTACGTATAAACACTTCCTAGGTCAAAAATTTGAAATACACCTATAAATACTGTACCACAGCAAAGACAATGTCTCAGCCATAATCATGTTTTTTTCTTTAAAAGGTTATGATTTTCTCGTTCTGCAAGAGTTTGGGATTTGGTTAAGTTAGGTTGGGTACACTTCGTAACTTAGCCTAGCTTTATATATCCAACTATATATAACCAGACCGGTGCTGTGCCTCAATATCCTTGTTGTTCTTGTCTCTGCAGGAATTAAGACCTGTCCTTTGCGTTGCGTTATGTTGCTCAGGGACGTCACCATGTTGGTTCCTTAGTCAAGAAAAGTTGGGGTGCTTGGGTCAGTGTCTTATCATCATAGGACATCTCATTTGAGTAGTATACTTAACTTGTGTCATCATAGGGTATCTCCTCACAGGACGTCTCCTCTACAGTAAAACCCCGAACTTACGCGAGGTTAGGTTCCAGATCCTCTCGGGCAAGTGAAATTTTTGTCTAAAAATGCTAATAAATGCTTACTTGTAGAGTTTGAACACTAAATATGACCCTAATCATGCTCTCTATATACGTGTATTAAGCTAACTTTTAAATTAGATGAAAATTACTGTAATTTCATTTAAAAGTTAGCTTGATATATTGTTACCCATAAAAGAGAAATAAATGGTTGGTAAAAATATAGGAGTGTGTGAAGATTACACACAATGTAGTTCTCTCTTCTATCTGATGATATTTCCATCTTGTGTAGGCCTTCATCTGGCACTTTTTTTCATGATTTCCTGGTTCTAATGCATTTCTAACCAACTTTTCTTCATCCTTTCTCATGTTCACAAACTGTGTTCATCTATGAGGTCTGTTTTTCTGCCTCAGCATACCACACTGTTTGCACCACACCTTCCTGTTTCTTGTTATTTATAAGCGATCATCCCATTGTTGTCTGGCCACGAATTTTTATGTTCTGTTGTCACATTTTTTCAAAATATTTATTAATTTTACTAATGTGACATTTTTAGTCCTTGTAAGACATTTTTAGTCCTTGTAATTAATATCCTAGAGCAAAATGCCGATGTTATAAGAAGAGATTCAGGATGGCAAGTATGAGGGAGAGAGACATCCTCAGCTGATTTTTTACCTTTAAAAGCTCGATGAAGGAGTTCAGCATTTTTTTAAAGGCCAATAACCAATCTACCATCATCTGCAGTCGTGGTGGAAGAGAAGACGAGCAGGACACAAAGATAGATAGTATTGCCTATTTGGTCCACCACTGATGAGGCTGAGTAATTCCTTCAAGTTTCCTCCTCAAGGAATTATTGTAAGTTATCTCGGCTGTATGGTAGTTTCTATTTGCACCACAGTAAAATGCAACAAAAATTGTGTAATTTTCATTGAATAATTATGTCTTCATGCGTTGGATTTGGTTTATTTGTTCATATGTATCTTCAAGCTTAGCAGGTTATTTGTCCTAACTTTGTTGACCCTTCTAGAGACATATCTATTAAAATAGCCATCAGTATTTCTTTTAACTTCTTTGGATGAGGATCTAATATAGAAACTGAAATATTAAGTGCCTGGCAAGCTTCAATAATGCAATCTGAATTGGCTCTAGATTTCAGCCAGACCGTGGTGGAATTAAGAATAGGATACTGAGTGACAAACATATATCTCTCAATGGCGCAATGATCATAAGTGCCTATACATTCATAGACATTGGACTTGACAATAGCTGGAACATCTGTGAATGTGAGGTCTAATTTATTACCAGAAATGTATGTTGGTTCCTCAAATAGCAGGACAGAGGTAAAGGATACATAGAACTGAAGAGCAGACTGGCACATGTTGATCTGTGGAATTTGATTTTAGCCACTCACTGTGCTTTGCATTAGTCTCTGCAAATACTGACCTGTGCTCACGGTTCTCCGAAGCACTTTTCTCTTCAGGAGTAAGTGTTGAAGATGCTGGAAATGGTGCAGTGGGAGGGAAGTGTGTTGTCCTTCACCAGGATTTTACAGTTTGATTTTCTTGGTTCCGAATTCTACAGGTGACTGAAGACCAGTGATCGACCTTTCCACATTGAATCACTTTGTAAGGAAGAGAAGGTTCAGGATGAAGACGCCCCGTACAAGTTTGGTAGCGATAACAGACAACGACTTCTTGCTGTCAGTAGACTTGAAGGATGCTTACTTTCAGATTCCAATCCACCCTTCATCCAGGGAGTTCCTTTGCTTCAGTCTGGGAGAGCAAGTCCTTTGCTTTGGATTGGCTATGTCCCCTCAGGTGTTCACAAGGGTCTTTGGCCTAGTCTCAATGTGGGCTCATGCTTAGGGATTTGCATGTTGAGATACCTCAATGACTGTCTGGTCTTGGCAAGCTTCAG
This sequence comes from Macrobrachium nipponense, assembly GCF_015104395.2. NCBI lineage: Eukaryota > Metazoa > Arthropoda > Malacostraca > Decapoda > Palaemonidae > Macrobrachium > Macrobrachium nipponense. Next base: position 96,280,274 of record NC_087201.1, on the reverse strand, counting down.
GGAGAAACTACTTCAAGACAGGGATCGCGTTCAGTTTTGTCAGGAGCTAGGCATAAGTAAACCTGGCGAAGTCCACTCTGGTTCTCAGCCAGAGAGCTCTCTATCTCGGTATGGATATGAATACAGCAGTATCAAGGGTTTTTCCGTTGTATTGCTTAATAAGGTAAAGGCACCATCTTTCACCTCTTGAAACTTTCACAGCTTTGAAAGTGTACACCATAAAAACCTCGGTTTGTTCATATACGAAACAAACCTGAGGTCTTGACATTGGATATAATACTAGTGCCAAGCTGGAAACCAGTAGAATTAAAAAATAAACTTGTAAGATTCCAGGGACTCTTGGCATCTATACCGAGGTCACGGGGTTATGTTTAGTACCCCAGAATGCCCTCGGCATCCTGTGACCTGACAGTTACTTTCCTACCGCCTTTATGATAGGACGTGATTACTTTCTATCTGTTTTAAAGCCGGTTTTAGTTTGCCCTAGAGTGAGTGGGTTTCCTTGTTCAAGATTTTTAACTTTGGTGTCTACAGATCCACATCCAACATGTAGAAGGTGCAGAGAAAATGTATGTACTATTACTCCTTTGTTTTTCAGTTTGTCATATTTGGTCGGTGGAACAGTGGATGAAGTTTTATGGGAAAGGCCAGTACAAAAGAAAGGAGACAATGCCATCTTTGGATGACCAAGCGTCGTTCCAGCTTCTTTTTTGTATACGGCAATACACCAAAGACTGCTCCATATATTTCGTCGCCTGCTTTTGATATTTCCATACTCCTTCAGTTTCTTCTAGCAATTCATTATTGGAAACGCCAGGAGGGGTTTTGGGTAATATTATGCATAATTATGCTCCGTCATTCCCAGCAGGGAGAGGGGGAGCATCGCCATCTTTGATCCAGGTGTCGGCTCCCAATGCGCAGAGAATAGAAGGAAAACGTGGTTGGCGTTAGGCCTACCAGGCGTACCAACCTTGGAGGGGTTGCTGTCTCATTATATGGCGTTGCGATTCTACCAGGGCTCAACAACGTTGAATGTTCCTCATCCCCCGGCCTGCACTTAATGGGAGCTAATGCCATGGCAACAACATCAATGTTTCCGGCGATGCAGAACGTTGGAGGTAGTTTTGCAGCACATGTAGGGCTGCCAGCAGCAGCCGCTGTCTCTCCCTACAAGAGTGGTGATGTCACAACCTGCGTCACACACTGATATGGCAGATGCGATGACGTCACAGCCTACCACTTCTCTATCTACTTCGTTGCCTCCTGAGCCAAATACACTTTCTGACTCGTTGGTACACATAGTCATGAAGAAATTACAAGCTCTAGAGGAGAAGATAGTTAGGAAAGACAAAAAGAAAAGACGTGAATAGTCGTCTTCTTCGTCTTCTTCCTCTAGTTCGGCGTCATCGCAAAGTTCAATGACTACTGCGTGTACCAGTCAAGCGTTGGAGGATATGGACTTCGTGACTGATCCTTGGGCCAAGAGGAGAGGAGTGAATTCTTCTTCATCTTCGAGCCAGGACTGTCACATCCCGGTCAGCAACAAAGTAAAGAAGACAGTGGCTGGTATGCTTAACGCTAACGGACAAAGTTGTTTACAGGCATCGGAACGAACGAAAGCATCAACGGTTGCTGGGATAGCGGCTGCCTTGGAGATGCCAGCAGAGTCGACAAAGAGTCTAAGAGAGACTTCACTGCTGTTGATAAAATCAACGATGAGTGGGAAGAGTTCAACAAGGAATAAAGAACAGGTACCAGTTTTGCCTGTTAGACCTTTTAAGATACGGAGAAAGGATGAGAGAGCTCCCATTAAAAGGTCGTATGATAAAGAGTTGGTTACCTCTTCTGATACGCTGGTGGAAGGCATTGTTCGACTTGATGAGAGATCAAGGCCGAATTCCCTGACGGACATTGGAGACGATATTAATAGAGATAGAGAGGAGATTAGCTCGGTTTCGAGAGAGCCTTCATCTTGGAGATATAGGCGGGGTTCTCGCTCTAGATCTGCGAGCAGAGAAGGAGTTAGGCTGTCTCGTTCTCCTACTGACTATTCGAGATGAGCCGTCGGCAGCCATCAGAGATCAAAGATGCCGCGGTCGTAGGTTCGGATGGCCATGATGCTCCTGGACATTTGTCAGCTGATAGGAGTGAGCTAGCTTCTCCTGTGGCTGAACACAATACGTCAGAACTGGAGGAAGGAAAAAACCAGGAGTTTCTGGCTTTGTATGCAGAGGTGATTGGTTGATTCGTCAATTCAATAACCTTTCGGGGAGCACGGAGACACCTTCCAGCATGCTTCCTCCGGGGATCGACATGGTGTTCAGATTGAAAAAGGATACGAAGGTGTCGTATGAATTACCTTGCTCAAGTCATGCTGAGTCTGTTTTACAACACAAATGCACAGATTGCTGGAAGGGATAAATCCTTAAGATCGAATAGATCGCTCAAGTTTATTTTCCCCCCATTGATGAAACATAGGAAATATTATATGACACCAATGGTTCCTTTGCTATCTAGACAAATTAACCCAGATGTGGTAAGGTTAAGACCTAGATTAATCTTGGATCAAGTTAAGATGGAATGCCCTTCGATGACTTGTCAAAAGGCTGCTACTTTGGGCGCAACAGCTTCCTCTGTCTTTCTGACTGCTTCTTGGTTAGACCTGTGGTTAACAGCAGTGGCAAAAATTGCATCCTCAGAAGTAACGAGAAAAGTAGTGGATGAGTCAGTGTTTATCAGATTGCTACAATCAGGTTCCAAACCAATTGCGTACTTGACAAATTTAAGTGCCAATGTTTGGGCAAATATCCTGTTGATGAGGAAAGATGCAGCCTTGGCTAGATTAAGCCACAATGTTGATTTGGATTCCCTGCTAGTAATGAGGAATGGGGATATCCTAGAGTCTCAATTGCTGTGTCCAGAGGGCATACTGGAAGAGCCTATAGATAGAAGAAGGATGGACACTAACGACAGATTAGTACAGCAGGCAGTTAGAAAAACATCTGGAAGTTTAGTTGATCCTGTTGAGGTAAGGCATCAGCAAATACCTCGTAAGAAGCCAGTGAGACATAACATCCCTAATAGAGCAACAAGACCCTCTTCCCCAAAGAAGTTAGCTCATCGGCCCTTTCATAATAAAAACAACAGAAGAAGGGGTATTAGGCATAGGGGGAGAGGTTCAAGACGATAGGATGGGCCCCTTTCATCACTCAGCCACACCAGTGCATGGTTGCCTGGCGAATCACTGGAAGGTGTGGCAGGAATTTGGAGCAGAGCAGTGGGTGGTGGATGTGCTCAGAGTCGGTTATTTGATTCCGTTCGAAGTAACCCCACCCCTGACAGAACAACCATTACCACACCTCGCTTTTGCTCAGGAACCTCGGAAGGATTTTATTCTGCAAGAGGAAGTGAAGAAGATGATGGAAAAAGGGGCTGTGGAACAAGTATCGATTCTGTCAAAGGGGTTTTACAGCCACATTTTCCTTGTCCCCAAAGCCAACAGCGATTGGAGGACAGTAATAGATCTGTCAACATTGAATCTGTTTATAAGAAAAACCAGATTCAGGATGGAGACCCCACAGACGGTTCTACAAGCAGTCAGGGTCAAGGACTTCATGCTGACAATAGACTTGAAGTATGTATACTTTCAGATCCCAGTCCATCAGTCTTCCAGGAAATTTCTCCACTTCAGTCTTGCAGAGAAAGTTTTCCAATTCAGAGTCCTGTGCTTTGGGTTGACAACGTCTCCGTAAGTTTACAAGAGTATTCACTCTCGTGTCGACATGGGGGCATGCTCAGGGGATCAGGCTAATAAGATACCTAGATGACTGGCTGGTGATAGCAAAGTCCAGAGAAAAATTACTTCAGGACAGGGTGACCCTTTTGCAGTTATGTCACAACCTAGGCATTGTGATAAATCAGGAGAAGTCGAATTTGAATCCAAGTCAACGGCTGGTGTATCTGGGTATGATTATAGACACAGTGAAAGCCAAAGTGTTCCCAGCAGACCAGAAGGTAGAGAAATGCAAACAAGTGGTGAATGCCTTTCTGGAAAAACAAACACAGCCAGCAAGACAGTGGCAAGTAGTACTGGAATTCTAACCTTCCTTGGAGAAGATGGTACCACAGGGAGGCTACACCTTCGATCTCTGCAATGGAGGATGAAGGAGTTTAGGTCGCCAACGTTAGATCACCCATACGAGCAAATTCCCTTGTCGACAGAGGTGAGGAAAGACCTACTCTGGTGGGTGCAGGACAACAATTTGACAGTGGGAGTTCCCCTTCAGCAACCCTCTCCGGACCTCTTGCTGTTCTCAGATATGTCACTCGAAGGTTGGGGAGCCCACATGGAGGAGCTGATGATTTCAGCCAAATGGAGTTGCGAGGACAAAGAACTCCATATAAACGTCTTGAAGTTAAAAGCAGCGTTTCTGGCACTTCAGGAATTCCGTAGTAGCTTACGTAAAAAAGCAAGGAGGCCTCATATCTTGGCAGTTGCACATGATGACAGTTCAACTTCATCAATGGGCTGTAGAGAACTTAGTAGACATCAGGGCCAGATATATTCCTGGAAAAAGAAACATAGTGGCCGACAAGTTGAGCTGCAGGGATCAGATACTGGGAACGGAGTGGTCTTTGCATCAACAGGTAGTGGACAGAATGCTCATATTGTGGGAAAGGCCGATCATAGACCTATTCTCAACCAGGTACAACAAAATGTTGGAAGTGTATTGTTCAGTAGTCATAGACGTAGAGGCAGTAGCAGAAGATGCGATACAACAACCATGGGACAATCTGGACGTTTACGCATTTCCTCCATTTTGTCTAATCCGTGAGGTTCTGAACAAGGTAATGCGGCCTCAGAACCTCAAAATGACTGGTAGCGCCTTTATGGCCGAGGGCAGAATGGTTTCCAGATCTGTTGGAACTCCTAATAGCCGTGCTGAGAAAGTTACCTCAGTGGAACAACCTACTATGTCAGCCGCACATGGAGAGGTACCACCAGTCGGTGAAGTCCCCATCACTTCAAGGATGGAGACTGTCAAGTATCTCCTGCGAGCGAGAGGCTTTTCTCAGAAAGCAGCAACACAGATGGCATGTAATATCAGAAGGTCATCTGCAGCGGTCTACCAAGGAAAATGGTCAGCATACTGTGATTGGTGTCATAGATGGAACTTGTCTCCACTTGGAACCACTATTCAACAGTTAGCAGATTTTCTGATATATCTCAGGACAGAAAGGCATATGTCTGTATCTGTTGTAAAGGGGTACAGGGCTGCTCTAGCCTCGGTCCTAGGCATGGAAGGTGTGGACATTTCGTCTTCATGGGAGTTGCTTTGTTAATGTAGAGTTTTGAAGCAGTCCCTGTTCTCGAAGGAACTAAAAGCCCCAGATTGGGATTTGACCATGGTATTGAGTAGTCTCATAAAAACCCCCCTACAAGCCATTAAGACAGTCCACAGATAGGAGCTTGATCCTGAAGACAGTCTTCTTATTGGCCCTAGCCTCAACCAAAAGGGTTGGGGAACTGCATGGTCTGTCATATGTGGTAAAGCATTCGAGAGGTTGGAAGTCTATGGTATTCGAGTTTGTCCCAGAATTCGTAGCCAAAACTCAAAACCCATCAGTAGTGGGTGGCAGATTCGACTCCTTTTTCATACCTTCTCTGGCAGAATTTGTAGACAATGACAAGGAAGAAATGCTTCTGTGTCCCGTCAGAGTACTAAGAGCGTACTTAAGAAGGACGAAGCATCTCAGCCCGGGGTCCCGGAGGCTGTTTGTAAGTACTGGACGGAACAAAAAGGAAGTGTCCAGGAACTCAATATCGTTTTGGCTGAGAGAAACTATCAGGAATGCATATATGACAGAGGACAGAAGGTCAAATAGCTGAGAGAGGGCTAGAGCTCATGACATCAGGGGCTTGAGCACTTCTGTGGCATTCAAGAAGAATATGTCTGTGAAGAGAATTTTGAAAGCTGGTATTTGGAAATGCCAAACAACTTTCACTTCTTTTTATTTAAAAGATGTTGCCCATAGATCCTTGGGTCCAGTGGTGGCGGCCCAGCAAGTGGTATAGCTCATCCAGTACCCCTGGCGGGCATTTTGTGTCTAGTCTAAGATGAAGGTATGAAAGTAGAATGAATGAGATGACGGGTCTTTCTTCTTTACTACTTTCTTTCTACTTTACCTACGGGCAGTATGAAGGAGAGTACCATTATGAGCTGGAACGGACTAGATGCAGGTGAGGTGGTCAGCCATACTGTAAAGATAATCTAGAGTATAGTATACTTTTCAGTAGCAACACACTCCTCTCAGTAATAGGGAGAGAGAGGGGTGATAATAGATCCAGATACAAGGGACAGGAGTGGTTTATGAGAATGGAGAGTTCTCCATCTTCAGTAATGTAATAAACCATGGCATTGTAGGAACACCCAGAGAGGGAAACCAATAGATTCTCATATATCTTTGGTTCAAGGGTTAATAGTTCATTGTCTTCGAATACACCTACTATTCAGAAATGGATAAAGGTGGCAAACTCCCAGTCAGTTATAGAGACTTACCTCCCACCAATAAGTAAGTCTATCCTAATGTTAAGACCGAAGGTTTGTTTTCTATATGAACAAATGACAAATTTTTAACCAATTTGTATTTTTCATAACTATCAAACCTGAGGTCTTAACAGATGAAGGCCCACCTCTAACCACCCCTGTCAGGTCACGGGATGCCAAGGGCATTCTGGGTACTACATACCCCGTGACCTGGTATAGATGCCAATAGTCCCTGGATCTCACAAGTTTATTTTTAATTCTACCGGTTTCCAGCTTGGTGCTAGTATTATCCTAATGTTAAGACCTCAGGTTTGTTAGTTATGAAAAATACAAATTGGTTAAAAATTTGTCATATTTAGAATGTGAAAGGTACGTCTTTTGATTCAAGGATGCTAAGATTTATGGATTACTCCCTGGGCAGGGAGAATAGTTTTACTATTGTTGAGCATCAGCGGATGTTTTGTGTATCTACCTTTCTCAACATAGAGAGAAATGCTTGTCTGGAGAAATTTAACCATCTGGTGGCATCTTCAGAACACAAGAACTCAGGCTGTCTGTATTCACAGCTGTTGCAGCAAATGTTTAATGAGCTAACTTGTTAAGTTTGATGTGTGGCAAGCCTATTTCATATACTATGTAGACAATTCCAAGACATACTGATCATTTGACAGCAAGATCATGTTTATGATGGGTTAGCATTAGAGGATTTGGCAGCTCTTCTCCAGTTGAGTGTAATGCT
>NC_087201.1:96265487-96270487 GCF_015104395.2 Macrobrachium nipponense | reverse complement strand
GAGCTTTTAAGTGACTGGACCCCTAATTCCCCTGATTTTAGTCCCATAGAAAATTCTTTGTGGTCTTGATCATTAAAAACGTTTGCAGAAGGTTGACTGCTCCAATATCGAGAAACTCAAAGCCGCCATCATCGCTGCTTGGAACAGTATCGAACCAGAGATCTGTCAGCACCTCATTGAAAGTGTTCCCCGACGGCTGAAGGCAGCTAAAGAGAACAAATTGTGCTACCAAATACTAGAAAGTCTAAGGTAAACTGACACACCATTCAATATCTTTACTACTAATTTTTGCATTCCTTTACAGGTCGAAGAAGGTGCGCGTGTGTATGCGTTTGCCTAAATTGCACTGGGGTGTAAAGACTTTTCGGCGCCTACTTTATATATATATATATAATATATATATATATATATATATATATATATATATATATATATATATATATATATATATATATATATGATATATATATATATTATATATATATATATATATAATATATATACATACATACATACATACATACATACATATACATACATACATAGTACAGTAGTACCTCGAGATACGAAATTAATCCGTTCCGAGGCGGCCTTCGTATAATGAGTTTTTCGTATCTTGGAACACATTTTACATGTAAAATGGCTAATCCGTTCCAAGCCCTCCAAAAAACACCCCATTAAATTTCATAATAAAGCTAAATTGAACCTATAAACAATGAAATACTACAACAATTTTGGGACCATTCAATACCTAAATTAAGAATAAAAATCCAAACCTGTAAATAAAGTGTATAATTAGTGTACAAGAAATATTACTACTGAACGTAAAATGTCGAAGCTTACCTTTCGAGTGAGGCTATCTTCGAAAGTGGCGGCAGAGGAGGAGGAGGCAAACGGCAGATAACGTACGTACGTACGTACACTTAACTTTACGAAACACATACAAAATTTAAGGAAACTATAAAAATAAAATTTACGAAAAACATTAACAAAACTGTAACACTTAACTTACAAAATCTAAAATTATGTAAATTTTTAATTTTTTTTTTATTTTTAACTTTTTTATTTTTTTTATTTTTTTACTTTTACATAGGCTTTTTTTTTTTTTTTTTTTTATACAGAATTTCAACTTCATCACCACTTTCAACGTTCTGTTTTTCATCACTTGGTTCTTCCTTTTTGCTTTCAACTTTCTGTTTTTTATCACCTGGTTCTTCCTTTTTGCTTACTCCTGCTAATGCTGAGGCCTCTTTAAAAAATAACTATCCAAGGAAGATTGCTTCTGCCTGCTTTTGACAATGTTCCTGAAACGACTCAGGCAAACGTCATCGAACTGCGCAAGCATACGACCTGTGTGAGCCTTTTCGGGGTGTCTTTTTTTCTATGAACGATTGCACTTTATGAAAAGCAGCTAAGACCTCCTTAATTTCTGCCGTTGTCATAGGCTCCTCCTCTTCATCGCCGCTGCTGGAGAACTCCTCTTGAAGGACGTTATGTTGCATGGCCTCCAACTCCTTCAGGTCATCCGTCGTAAGCTCCTCTTGGTGCTCCTCGAGAAGGTCGTTGATGTCGTCCTCGTCGACGACCAGCCCCATGGACTTGCCGAGTGCAACGATCTCGTCAAGATCTGGTTGCGAAACAGTTTCGGGATCGTCAACTGTTTCGGACTCAGCAGCACCAGCTTCGCCCACGTCGAATCCCTCGAAGTCTCGGTTGGATACGGCATCAGGCCAGAGTTTCCTCCACGAGGAATTCAATGTTCGCCTCGAAACCTCCTGCCAAGCTTGGTCGATGAGTCGGATGCATATGACGATGTCAAAATGCTCCTTCCAAAATTGACGCAAGGTGGAGGTTGTGTATCGGTGATGTCGAAACCTCTTTTGAAAAGATGTTTCTTGTACAGCTTCTTAAAGTTCGCTATCCTCTTTGCTGGTCATTCATCTCTTCGAAAGTCTTCTTAAATGCTTCGGCCGCTTTCGTATCCGAGCTGCAGCCTCCCCATGACGCACCACCGAATGGATGCCAGTCCGTTTACGGAATTTCTCGAACCAGCCATGTGAAGCCTTGAAGTCTGGGTTTGCGTTGAGTCCCTTCCCCCTCCGTCGTCTTCCTCCTGCGCATCAAATCGCCGAAAATAGCACTGGCCTTGTGAGCAATTGCCGTCTCGTTACTGTATCGCCAGCGATTTCTTTGTCTTTTATCCAGACGGGGAGGAGGCAGCTGTTTCCATCTCGTCGTACCATTGCTCCTCTAAAGAATTTAGAGGCCTTCAAATTTTCGGGGCAGTGGCTGCAGGAGCATTGTCTCCCCTGATAACAGCCTAGTCTTATAACTCTATTTCCTATTCCTTATTCTGCTATTAATTTCCCTTGTACTCCACTTTCCCTTTTTCTACCTCCTCGCTCGTATCCCTTCCTGTCTCCCTTAGGCTCCGGGCTGCTGGTTTGCTTATCAACCCGCTTCCGGACATGTACATAGTTTATATTTTTCTGATTTTGTTTCCTTACCTGTTGTTTTTCCCAGGATAGTATGGATTTGGTCATATTGATCCCCCTTTTTTACTATTGTAACTTGTTTATTCTTACATTGGTTATTAAAAACTTAATTTTAAGAGCAAAATTTTATATTTATTTTTCCTTATATCTATTAAATTTTGTGTTTTACCAAGCTTGTATGGCCAATTCTCTGATACTATTCCACCGCCGACACAGGTCGAACTCAGAAAAGGGATGTTGACAAAGGAAAATCTATTTCTGGGGGAAAGACCTGTGTCGCCCAGTTGAACCCATCCCTCTCTTCTCCCTGATTCCCACCCCTTTAGCTGCCAAGCTTGGGTGCGTAAGTTCGGAATGAAGCCTTCGGGCGGGAGTTGTAGCAAAAGTAGCGAGCGGAAGGTAGACTTAAGTTAGTCGTTGTAACGGCACCTATTTAGAGATGGGTTTTGAGAGGAGTCTTCTAATTGGCAGAATACCTGTGGGTAGTGGCTTCCACTTGCCCTTGTGATATCGACACCCTATGGGTGACCGAGCTGAAGGTAGTAACTTCAGCGTTCCATTTAGCTTTTTCTCTGGTATTTTATTTAGCATTCTATTTATACCTAGAAATGTGTGCTACAGGATATTTTTCACCGCCCGACACAGGTCTTCCCCCAGAAATAGATTTTTCCTTTGCCAAAATCACTAAATATATATATATATATATATATGATAATAATATATATATATATATATATATATATATATATATTATATATATATATATATATATATATACATATACATATATGGAAAAGAGCTAGAAAAACATTTTATTCAACTAATGACAAACTTGAATTTAGTAAGAATAACATTCTAAAATTACTCTATGATGAAAGGTTTTTAGATATTCCTAGTAACATAAATGTTGTTTTCAGTAATATTAATGACAGAGTGTAATAATCAAAAATTCTCCTAAAGATCTTCCAGGCTGCATATATGAAATTCCTTGCAAAAAGTGTGATAAAGTCTATTACGGACAAAACTGGTAAATCTCTTTCACAACGTCTGGAGTCAAGCAAGAGCCTTAATCCCATGTAATGACACAGTTAAAAGGAATATCATTGAATCTTGTTGATGCTTTCATAATGAAAAGAGTTGTAGATAATGTAAGCAACAAAATTAATATATTCAGTTTTTACATGTTTTAGACTGTAAAGAAACTTTGTAATTTCGGTTAGGGTCAATCTGTTTAGGTTTGTGACCGTGTGATATCCGATAATCCTGGATTATCTCTTTTAATTTTTTACCCTTTTAACAATTAACCATGGTATTCTTGATCTTGTGTTGTACCTGAGACCTTTCTCTCTAATTGTACCTCATTAACTCCTTGACAATGTCTAGAGTAAAGATGAAAGCACTTGGATTTCTGACTATCATTTTCCTGTGGAATTCACTTATTTAATATATATATCTATATATATATATATTTAGTATATAATATATATATATATATTATATATTATATATATATATATAGTATATATATATATATTATATATATATATATATCTATAATAATATATATATATATATATGTGTTGTATATATGTATATTTTGTGTGTATATATATATATATGGTGGGTATATATATATATATATATATATAGATATATATATATATATATATATATATATATATATATATATATATATATATATATTATAATAATATCTATATATTATATATATATATATATATATATATATATATATATATATTATATATTATATATAATATATATAATTAATAATATATATATATTATATATGTATATATATGTATATATATATAATATATATATATATATATTATATATATACTATATCTATATATTTATGTATATATAATATATATATATATATATTATATAATTAGATATATGTATATATTATATGTATAATAATTATATATGTTTATATATATATTATATTATTATTATAGATATATATATCCTATATATATTATATATATATATATGATACTATATATATATATGTATATTATATATTTATATATATTATATTACTATATATATATATATATATTATTATTATAGATTTATATTAATATATATATATATATAATAGATATATATATAATCTATATATATATATATATACATACATATATATATATAGATATATATATATATATATATAATATATATATATATAATATATAGATATATATATATTATCTATATATATATATATATATAGTATATATATATATATATAATATGATATATACATATATATATATATATATCTATTATATATATATTATATATATATATATATATATATACATACTATATATAATATATATATATATTATATATAATATATATATATATATATATATATATATATATACCACATATATATATATGATATATTATATATACATCTATATTATATATATCTATATATTATATATATATCACTACAGTGGTACCTTG